>NC_056726.1:271968400-272030900 GCF_019279795.1 Protopterus annectens | reverse complement strand
ATGACCAAAGACGCATTATATTGAATGCTTCTTGGTCGAACTTAAAACAATGAAAATGCAAAATAGCGAAGCGGCTTTTAAGTGAATTCTTTCCCAGGAAAAGAATTTGCTTGGCCGCTTCCGTTACTTTGCCATTTTCGGCACTGTAGTGTGATCACGGAGTTGATATATTTAAGTACGGGAGTGTGGGGGACACATCCCCTCACTTTATGCATTATTTCATTTTTTTTTTTCTTTTTTTTTTTTTTTGGAACAGCGATTTTTTCCCCTTGGAAAAAAATCGCTGTTCTGAGCTTTTGCTTACATGGGTTCAATTATTCATAGTTCGCTTTTTTAAGTGTTCGATGATATAATATAGACCCAATAAATATATATATGGGTTTCTGTAGAATGCAGGACAAATTTGGATTTAGCATTAGAAATACTGTCCTCATAGGTATTAATCCTTTTCGAGAGACTAATTCATCTGCAGTAGTAATAGTACTGAGTTGTGCAGACGTGTTCTCTACAGCTAAATGTAATTGATGTAATTTTTTTTTTGAAGTTCATTGAAAGGACGATTACTGTAGAAGCAAACTTTGGAATAGGCATTATTTTCATGTTCTTTTTTTGAAGTTTTATCACTTGTAGGTTAGGTTTCTTTCTGTGATGTTGAAAAGGAAAACTGTGTTGTTTAAAGATTTCATTTCTTGTTCAGTTTTGATATCCATGATGATGAAAAGGGAGAATTTAAGTTTGCCAAAAACACATTGACTACTGTAAGAGATAAAATAGCTGTAAATTAACAGGAAAAAGGAAGAAACTGGAAAAGTAACAGCAGACTGCAGTAAAACGTATTCCCAATATTTACAAAGAAGTCACTGAAACCTTGTGTAAGTAACTGTAAAAGAAAACATGGAGGAAACTCAGAGCTAGTGAAAGCAGACGATCACATCTTGGCCACCATCTTGGAATCCTGCCCACAGATACATAACTATGGGATGAGAAGACTAGTAAGAACTTATTGTATGATCAGCCAAATACACGCAATGCACGTGTACCACAATTTCAAGGAACTACCTCACCAGTAAAAGACCATATAATAGAAAGAACATAATTGTCTGTAGCCAGAAAGCTAAATAGTTTACAGAGGGAAACAGTACTCCCAGCAGCAGTTTCATGTAAAAGCGGTAAATATCAGCAGTGGTATACATTTATTATTCACTGTAATCCTTCCATTGTGTCCCACACCATACCCCTGAGAGATACTCCAGTTTCTTATTCCTGATTCGTAGTCAGTTACTAGAGGTAAATGGATTTGGCAAACCTTTGCAGAGGGATACTCCATCAAATTCAAACACCATCATTCCCTGTCAGTAGTCTCCGAACCCCTCCTTTATAGGAGTATCTGGCATTAAATGTTCTTGCAGTAGCTTTTAGCCAAAAAAAATGCAGTAAAGTATGATGCTGTTCATATTGATGACTGCTGTAGTAGCTTATGCTGCATGGGATGCATCCTGTTTAGACTACTGCAGAAGTGATCATTTGAACATTATGGTAAGTTAATTTGCACAATTGTACTTTCCTGATGGATCTATCGAATGTGAACCAGAATATATGAGTCATAGATTTCAGTTTAGTAACTAAAAGCTAATTCTGATTTTCAGAGAACAGCACTGATACATGGCAACCTTGGACATGGGGAATGTACACCTACATACCCCAGTAAGGCCTTTCCACAGAAAATACCTATTGTTTACAATTTTTCATCACTTTCAGTTAGCAGCTGTTCCATTTGATAAACATACAGCCCTCAGATTTCTGTAGATGTTTATCTCCAGTTTTTGTTCATCTAAGGAAACTTGCATCTTCCCTTTTCCTTATGTAGAGACCTGCCTTATAGTGATGCAATCAAAACATTTGTTGTAGTTCTCTACATTGCAACTACAGTAGAATTAATGCAGACTTTTTCCATCAATTTTGTCAAATCTCCCTCCCCAATCTACCTCAGAGTATAATCTTTTTTTGGGGGCGGGGGTGGCAATAGTCTCAGTTCAAAATAAAACCTTTCCTTATCAAACATAGGTGAAATCCATATACTTGAGATAAACTTTCTTACATAACAGTACTGCCTTTCATAGTACTATCAGAAAATCACATTTTCGTACACTTTTTATGTTATGCATCAGAAGAAAGGCCACATTTTCCTGCCTGTTTCAAGGCGACACTGCCATGCTATGTTACATTTGACCCTGCCCCACCCACACCCCAGTTGAAACCACTAGAGACAGACCTTTTGCATTGTGATGATTAACACAGAGAAGACACTGAGTATTAAAATGGAAGGGCTGGATGGGGCAAAGGCCACCTGCAAAGCATAATATTTCTGTCTTTTATTGCACTGAGATCTGGTTAGTCACTAAAGTAAATTCTTTTCCCAAGAGGTAGTACCATATGGCCTCCATAGCACATCTAATGCTACAGGTGATGGTGGGGAAGTGTGGTGCGCATTTCCATTAGTAACCAGCCAGGCCAAGGAAGACTTACTTGTTTTTTTATATGAGGGACTGGCCACTTCTGTACTACCTCCGTTTTGCCTTCTGGGAGTTAATGGCCAGTGGCATAGCCTAAATACTTTACTTCAGTTATTTTGTAAAATTTTCATTTTAACAATGAACTCTGCCTGTTAGAGTGTATCTAAAACAGCCTGAATTTTCAATGTGTGTGAGTCCCAGTCTTTTGAATGAATAAAATAACATTACCCAGGTATGCAGATTATGGAACTTATGAGGCTGCCACCCCATGATAACCAAATGGTAGAACTCAATACCGAAGAAAGCAATCTGCAGTCCAATAAGCCTGTTTGTGGGATTTGCCAGTAGCTTTTCATAAGATCCTGGGTGGTCAACCCTTTCGCCTCTCAAGCTTCTGTGTCAGCTCATCTACCATGGGCATGGAATAGCTTTTGAATTTAAATATGTTTTAGCGTTTCTAAAATTTGTTGAGAACCTAATAATCGTTGGCCTTGGACATTAAAACTGTGGTGCCCTTTCACTCATTGTTAGATTCCTCAATGACTCCAACTGTTCCATTTTATTCACTTCTTAAAAAGCCCTTCATTGAGATTTGGCTACCTTCAAAGGCGTAAGATTGTCCTTTTCACCCATATTGGTCTATATATATATCTATATATATATCTTTCTATATATATATATATATATATATATATATAAAATGGTTAATTAAGCTGGTCCTGCCTACCAGTTCAAAGAATGTATTTTTGTTATAGAGTAAAAATTGAATCATTCCTGTTTTTTGGGGTTTAGATAAGGTCTTATGAACCACTTCCTCAGGTAGGGGCAGCAGTGTTTTCCCTTTGTGTGATCTTTGGCCTCAGGTGGTGGTTGACATAATGTTTAAGGTGTTTGCCTCACAGACACAACTTACAGGGTTTGAGTCTCACATTTTAGGAAAATTGGCTAAGCTTAAAATGGCTCACAAAGGCAGCTAGCCTAGTAGTTACCTATGAATCTATGCACCTCAAAGTTAAACTTTGTTTTTTCTAACTAAAACTTGTGATCTAATGTTGACTGTTTTCATTTGATTCAATGTTTGAGTTATCAAATCTGACCACATTCAACCTCAGCACTTTTCAGAAGATTGGATCAAGGGCTTTCATTCCTCCCCTTACTCATAATTCCCTCTGTTCCCCAGAATACCCCAGCTCTCATCTGCCACTTGATCCTGTAGGATGTGAAATTCAAGGACTCTGATTGCTAGTCTAATGATAAGTGTTTCTTTATTTTTATAAATCAGAACGTTAATACTTTATGCCTTCATACCCATTTCTTTTTCTATAGGAATTGTTCTCCCATATGGACATCTTTTAGATATTTCTGGATAATTTCAGGATACCTGTTAGAGCAGTTTTTAGATATACTCTTCTACCTTTTCTTGTTTACAAAAAAAACCAAAAAACTTTTGTGTGATACAGGTATTGCTTATTAACTTGCTGTGGTGTTACATTTTGTTGGTCAGTGTTGTTTCTTAGTTGTTGTACTGCTGTTTTTTTTCCCAGACAACATGTTGGACAAGGTCACTGGCTTTAAAAAATGCTCAGCATGTGGCCTCAAAATTCTTCCACAGATCCCACACTCATCATATTTTGTTTAGGGGTTTCCCATCTTGATACTGATTGTGAGGTTTTGGAGCAAGAGCACTACATGCGCGACAGAACAAACTGGTGTTGAAGGGCCTTCTTCCTGCCCAGGTATGGAGCTCAGCACCTGCAGTTACAGAAACTTCTTCTCTGGCTCAAAAGTGTGAGAGAGTTAAGCCAGTCAAAGGGAAGGAGAAAGAGGGAGAAATCTAAAGAAAAAGAAAATGAAAAGGAACAAGAGAAAAGATTCTGGAAAAGGATACATGTAGCCAGGCTCCAAAGACTATGAGGCATTCAGAACAGGAGCCTCACCAAGTCCGATCTCCTTCCCTTCCTCCACATTTTTCACTAGAACCAGTGATCCCCAAGGATGAACTCATTTCTTCAAGAGAAGCAACTTTCTCAGCCATCTTCAATGACTTCATCTTTCAGGTCCATCCAGCCATCGAGGAGCCTTTTGGAAACAGTTGTCGACAGGATTCTGAGGAAGTTCTTCCAAACTCAGATTCATCTAGGTTCATCTGAATACTAACCCCATCCTCCATTGCTGCCCTGGGTCTGATCCTGACTACCCTGCTTTGATGTCTCCTGTTCCAGGTCACTTGTCGGATCTGAAGCCCATGGATTCAAGGCTGCTTAGTAGAGTCTTCAACTCCTATGGTTTCCCCTTACTCTGTCAACTGTGATAATGTCTGATTGGGACAAGTCTCAGAGCTGACACATCAGGACTGAGATTTGAGGGTCATGGTTACCTCTGAAGTTGTTAGAGTCATCCCTTCCTCTCCAGGCCTCAGCTGTCCATAGCTTGGCACTATTATTAGCCTCGGAGATGGATCATGCTGGTGCTGAGGGTGCCCTCCCTACTGGCTTTGGCTTTTGAGGCATTCAAAAGGGTTTTCTTCAAATCGAGAGACAAGGTGACTCTGACCTGACCCTTTGTGGAATCTGTTTCTGTGTCCACTCATCCTGCTCAGCAAGAGCAGTCATCCTCATGCGGCTTTGAGGACGCTCGCCACACAAGCTCCCCATCCTATTCCAAGCTATCCCCAGAAGTCCCTACAAAAGAGTTTCCTAGGAAACGGATTTGTAAAAGGAGGCATTTGGACTCTTCACCTAAGTCACTCACTGAAGACAGAGACTTTGATAAAGAAGAGGATTTCCCATGATTTCCTTTTGAGGACACTTCCTTCTGACACATTTTAGAGCTGATGAAACAGTGAGGGGGTTGGTCTTCATAAGCTCCCTTTCCAGAGGAGTAGATGTTCCTCGATGCATTTGGGGCTGGCTCTTCTACCTCCTGAGACGTTCTACCCTCTGATGAATTTATAGACCTGGATTCTCAGTGGACCTGGAAGGAACCTGATATGGGGGACCCTATCCCACTTAAATCTGGCAAAGTCTTAATAGCTGCCAGGAATAAGTCTCACAGTAGATGCTGTGGTTGTGATGGCAGACAACAAGAAGGAACTCCCTGAGGAGAGTACATCTGTCCATTCCCCTATCAGACAGTCCAGTTTTCTGGATAGCTGTGGGAAATGGACATATGCTTCATTGACTTTTGCACTTAGGGCTCTGAACTATCTAGCCCATATGACCAAGTTTCATATGGAATTAGTGAATGAACCACCCAAGTCCCTCTCAAGTAAGGTTCCTACAGACATCCAGAAGTCTGCGAATCCCAATCCCAATTATCTGTCTTACAGACAATGTTCAGTGTTTCCATGTGTCTGTTTCTAAGGCAGCTGATGGTATGTCCAGGGCAATGGGCACCAGCATTTTCATTCGCTGACATACCTGGATATGCCTATGCAACTTTGAGGAAAGTTTCAACACATCCTTTATTAAGGCCCCATTTGATTGTTCAACACTATTTGGACCTAAGGTGAAAGATGCACTATCTAAGAGTGAACAGAGTGGCAATAGCCTATTTACAATTTAATTTGTTTTTCTACCCCTCAAAGGATCTTCTCTCAAAAGTAGGATGGGAGAAGTTATGGTTCCATAAATTTCAGGGTTTTGGCCCAGATACTCCTCTAGACACACATCCACACACACACACACCTACACACACACACACACGTGCGCGCGGGCACGCGCACACACACACACACACACACACACACACACACACACACACACACACACACATGGGAGAGTGGGGAGTAGCTGTAGTGGATGTTGCTAAAGAGGCAGAGGCAGACCGCAGACAAGGGTTTTCTGGTCCTTTCTCAGAGAATTCCTTTCAGTGCTCCTCAGAGCTTCCCCAATTGCCACACTATGAGGGCACTTAGGAGCATGTTTCCCTGCAGCCTCAAGACAAGAGACTACCACTAGAGATTTGTGTATGCAGAGGATTATCACCAGAGGCTATTTCATTCCCTTTGTTTCTCCTTCACCAAAACAGAGAAAAAAATCATAATGCTGCATTCATGGAATTAGCAGTAACAGAAAGTAAAATAGCTGCTAGAAAATAAAGTCATCAAGCAGGTCTCCCCACACCAACCAGGATCCCGAGTCTATTCAACATTCTTTTTAGTTCCAAAGAAAATTGGCAACCTAACGCCAATCCTGAATGTAAGCTACCTTAAACAGTTTGTAAACAAAGTTTCAGATGGTCACAGTTCAGCTCATTCTACCTCTTTTGATGAAGGACAACTGGATGTGCTGTCTTCTACTGGACCGTAACTATCATATCAGGATATCAAACCAGTCCAGAAGATTTCTGTATTTCTGTCTGGGATCCAGTCAGTTCCAAATCAGAGCTCCCGGGATGTTTGCTAAATGTTTGGCAATGGTAGCAGCATACCTCAGACTACACAGGTTCCAGCTATTCCCTTATTTAGACACCAACCAAGGATCTAGTGGTGAAGTGCAGGGATTTCTTGCTCTACCTTGCCACACAACTGGAAATCACAATCATCCTTCTCAAACGTCATCTAACACCGCTGCAACAGATAGATAAACCAGCTGGATGCAGTTTCCCAAATAACCAAACTTCTCCAATCCAGAATACTCTCCCTGCATCCAATATCTTCAGAGGTCCTTCACCATCCTTGTTCTCAAGCAAGACTTGTTCTTTGGGTTTTAGACTGATGGCTGCTGTTGTCATTCTAGTTCCACAAGCAAGCTACTGCATGAGAGTCCTGTAGTGAGTTCTCTTTGTCAAATGGTCCCTAAGGTGTCACCCGCTTCATGCTCTGATCTGGTTCACATCAGTTTGCAGGAAATGCATCACTTGGTGGTTGACCTCCCCAATAATGTCATGGTGATGGCTGTATTCCTTTCCACTTCTGATAGCCACATTAACTGTGACCAGTTCCTCTGTGGGGTACAGGGGCATTTAGAAGGGAGACTTTTCGAGGTTCTTTGTCAGCAGTGGAGGCCAGACTCCACATCAGTGTCTTGGAGATGAGGGCAGTCCTCTTGCCAGCGCAAGCCTTCTAGGACTCGCTAGTCTAGGGTGTGATTTCATTTCCGTCTGACAACATGGCTGTAGTCTGGTATATCAACAAAAGGGGATCCTGATCTTGCTCAGTATGCCAATAAGCCATAAGAGTGTGACAGTGGGCAATGTCTTCCAATTGCTTTATAACTGCGACACACATCTGGGGACTTTGAATGTTCTGACAGACAAACTAAGTATGTATATCCTTTTATGTCACAAGTGGTCTCTCAATCAAGCATTGACAATTCAGATTTTCAGTCACTGAGGCAACCTTGCAACAATCATTTTGCTTCATACTTAAACAACAAATGCAGGAGTTACTTTGCCCTGATCCCTCCACAGGGTCAGTCACTGAAGGATGATCTACTCCACAATTGGCCCCAAGTCTACTTTATGCCTTGCTCCCACTTCCCCCGATTATCAGGTTTCTTCAGAAAGCCAGAAATCTGCAAGGCCGAAGTGATCCTCATTTCCTCTTCATCTAGTACGCTCACCCTGTGTATTGGACCCCTGTCCATAACTTCTCCATCACCCGTCTAGTCAGCCTCACTGGTACTTGAAGACTGTGAAGTTTACTGTTTACCTCTGTTATTTAGATTTTATCTTCTTCGCAGAAACCCAATACCAAGAAAGTTTTTCCCATGGGCCTCCTCCAAGGGTCTGGTCCCCTCTTCAGCCCGCCTTCTGTACATCATAAGACATTTTGGCAGAATTGTTTCACAAGTGATCTAGCATGTTCATCGTGTTTCACTGTTGCAGTCATGACTGTAGGGTTCTCCCCTGCCGGCAGGCAGTCCTCGGTCGGCCAGAATCCCAAAGTCTGGGTCCCCCGTCGGCTGTTCAGCCATGCTCCCTGACGTCAGCGCGCCAGGAGTACAAAACTGACAGCCGACGCCATGTTCTCCAGTCTTTCTTGCCGTGCGGTGATAGCAGTTCGCAAGTGCCGGTCGGCTGACTCCTGACAATTTTTTATAAACGTACTTCAGTCCGAAGACTTTCTTCTCCTACTGAAAGCTAAGTACCCCGTTGGGGAAACTTTTTTCTTGCTCCAGTCCGATGTCAGAAAAAGTTAATAATTGTATTTCATGCGGGAAGCAAATACCTCATAAGGATTTTCATTCTTACTGTATTCCTTGCGTAGGCCCTGACCACGACGTAGCTAGTTGTCGGTTTTGTGCTAGATTCAATCAACGTACAATTAAACGAAGGTACGATTTTGCATTTCATTACTTCGGTAGGCATTTTAATTATAAAATGTCGTCGGATACGGTTCCGGCTACCGGAGTTCACAAACGACGCAAGGATAAAGACAGGCCTCCGAGGTCCAAATCAGACGATGTTGTACAAGCAGAGCCAGCTTCAGGTTCGGCCGTCATCAGTGAGGCGCTTTTGCAGCCTCTGTCATTGGCCATTTCGGAACCGATGGCCGAAACGGACTCCCACGAGGAGCCAACTAGGCCTTTGAATATTTCTGTTGCAGGACCTTCGGACAATGCTCCTTCGGATGGGTCCGGAGCCGCTGTGCAGGTACCGGCTTCCGAAGGGGTTTTCAGGCCTACTCATCTTCTAATAAAGGCAAAGACAAAGGCAAAGACTCCTTCCAAATCAAAGACTGCTGCCCAGGCCTCTTCTGATCCAGCACCCAAGTCTCAGAAACAGTTACTTAAGATGGTGGAGGACTTACTTACTATGATTAGGGGTTCACATCCCCCTCCAGATAAAAGGCCAAGGCAGGAAGTTTATTATGACTCCTCTGATCAGGCTTCTGTTTCTTCAGTTTCTTCTTCTGACCAGGAATATTCTTTCCCTCCTTATGAGGATTCTGATGCTGAGGAATCCATTCCTTCAGCTTCTCCCCCTGAGGATTTCTCTTTTGGGGAAACTTTGCATGAAATGAGGGAACATTTTCACTGGGAAGGACAGGAGTACTCGGAATCTAAGAAAAGACTAAGGGATTTTCTTCTTCTTCTCCAACATAGACCCCTGGCTATTCCCCCTATTTTGGATATTGTGGATGATGCTTTTTCGGAGGCTAACTTAACTCCTGACTCCTTTTCCTCCAGCTCCTGTTAAGCCAGACAGATATTATAGGGTTCCTGATTCCCACCAGTTTTTATACAAGAATCCTACTGCTGACCCTGAAACCATTTCTCAGGGTCCTAAGGGGGTTAAGGCCGCTTCTGCTAAAAAACCCATTCCCACTGAAAAGGATTCCAGATCTTTAGAAAGATGGGGCAAAAAAGTGTACACTTCTGCTACTTTATCTATTAGGGCTTTAAACTGTCAGTTTCATATGCTGAAATACCAGCAATTTCTCCTGTCTGTTTTAAAACAAAAGCTAACTTCCATTTCCGCCTGTGCAGAGGATAAGGAATTACATGACTTAATGCATGCCACTGAACAAGTTGGAAAGCATGGTTTACACTGTGGATTTTATGCCTTAGAGGCTTCTTGTAGGGATGCTGCCTCTGGCACAGTCATTAGAAGGCATGCATGGTTAAAGGAACAAAATTTGCCAGATCAAGTAAAGGCTAAATTATTGGATGCTCCTGTTCAGCATAATGTTTTGTTTGGATCTAAAGCTGAAGAGGTGATAAAGAAGATGGAGGACAAGGCAAAAATCCATGCAACCAGTTAAAGATTTCTTACAAGTACAGCCACCCAGATTTAGTAGGAATTGACCTACAAAAAATTGGTCCTTTCCCAATTCAGACAGGCCTCAGAGGGGTAGATACAGACGCTTCCGAGGAAGGCGTCAAACGCAAGCCTTTTATAGATCAAGACAGTGGACTGCTTCCACCCCTAGGGGAGGAGAGGACAGGTCGCAAGCTCATAGAAAACAGACTCAATGACTCCCTCTGTTGGGCTGTAGGAACTTCTTGCCTGGAAGCCCCTCTCGGAGGAAAACTTTCTCTTTTTCACCTAAATTGGACTCATATAACCCAAGACAAGTGGGTTCTGGATGTGGTTTCAAGAGGTTACAAATTCCATTTTCATACCCTACCAAGACCAAGCGGATGGCCAGATCTTCCAAAACATGAATGGTTAGAGGCCTTAAACCAGGTGGAAGCTCTCCTGGCTATGAAAGCCATAGAACTAGTTCCACTTTCAGAGAGGGGACAAGGTTTTTACTCAAGGCTCTTTCTAGTCCCCAGGAAGCAAAATTCATGGAGACCCATTCTGGATCTGTCAGTCTTGAACACTTACCTCGAGATACCAAAATTCAAGATGCTTACTCTACAGCAGCTACTTCCTATGCTGACCAAAAATGCATGGATGGTAACTTTGGATTTAAAGGAGGCATACTTACACATTCCCATCAGGCAGGAATGCAGAAAATACCTCAGGTTCAAGGCTGGATCGAGGCACTATCAATTCTCTGCGCTGCCCTTTGCATTGTCTACTGCACCCAGAGTCTTCACCAAATGCCTGGCTCCAGTAGTAGCTTATTGCAGACTCAAGGGAATTCAAATTTACCCTTATCTGGACGACTGTCTTATTCAGGCAGACAACAAGGATGTCTTACTCCAGCATCTAGAGTTTGTTCAGAATCTTCTCAAGTTCCTGGGATTCACTGTAAACATAAAAAAGTCAAATTTGACACCCTCACAACAGATAATTTTTCTGGGCGCTTCTCTAAACACAATAACCCAGATGGCATTTCTGACATACGAAAAACAATTACAGCTGGTTTCAACTTTCAAAACCTTGGCAACATTAACTCAGCTATCTGCAAGGAGATTCCTGTAGGCTTTGGGTTACATGGCCTCCTGCATCCTTCTCGTACCATATGCAAGACTACATATGAGGAAAATACAGTGGTACCTAAAAAGTGTATGGTCTCAGCATTGCCACAGTTTAGACATACGGATCTCCGTCCTGCCTTGTCTCCAAAAGGAATTCCTTTGGTGGTCCAAGGCATGTACTCTAAACAAAGGAAAACCCTTCTGTCTGCCTCCTGCCACTCAGATACTAACCACGGACGCCTTAGATTATGCATGGGGAGCTCATTTTCGGGGTAACTGTCTGCAGGGCCTTTGGACAAAGGATCAGAAGCACCTGCATATCAATTTAAAGGAAATGTTAGCCGTTCAGAAAGCTCTATTGGCCTTCAGGAATCTTCTACAACCAGGACAACTACTGATACGGACAGACAACACCACAGTTATGTGGTACATAAACAAGCAAGGGGGGTCTCATTCCTATCCCCTTTGCAGACTAGCCATGAATCTTTGGAACACAGTTCTAGCTTGCAAACTGGACCTTCAAGCTCAGTTTCTACCAGGGAAGCAAAACTTCTTGGCAGACAGTCTGAGCAGAAACCTATCGGACCCACACGAATGGATGCTGGACACCGAAATATTCAAGATGATTACAGCAGTCTGGGGATGTCCTCACATAGACCTCTTTGCATCTCACCTCAATCATCAACTACAGAATTTTTGCACCAGGACATTCCACGAACTAGCTTGGAAAGTGGATGCCCTATCATTCAGTTGGAGAAACCTCTCGGGGTATGCCTTTCCGCCTCTTCCTCTTCTTCCACGGGTATTATTAAAGATCAAACAGGACAAGCCCAAGATGATAATCTTGCTGGCCCCAAATTGGCCTCGACAGTTTTGGTACCCAACACTGAAAAACCTTTGTCTGGAGCCTCCTTGGGTTTTACCACGGACTCCGAACCTTCTGTCCCAACACCAGGGTCAGGTTCTGCACTCATAGGTTCATAGGTTCATACTAGGCTATCTGCCCTAGGGCATTTATAAGCCTAGCCAGAGTGTGTGTGGCTTTCACCACCCCTTAGGATGAGAATACTATACTCATTAGTTTGCTGTGCCTCTGTCCAGCAGTGATACAGAGATGATTCCCGGGGTAAACCTACGATCTCCCATCCACTCGTCAAGATTTCTCTTGAACAGAGTCAGTGAGGGGCTCTGCCTCACATGGACTGGGATTCTGTTCCAAAGTGTAGGGAGTCTCTGGGTGATGAATCTGTCCCTCCAGCACTTCCTATTTATATCCGTGTTGAGGTTTAAGTCTCTTGCTCTCGTGGCTCTGGTGGATTTGGATTTTTTGAGGTGGAGCATGTCCATTAATTCGGGTTGGACATGGCCTTGTATGTCAGGCACAGATCACCTCTGAGCAGACGGTATGCGACTGAATAGAGCTGGAGTTTCTTCAGTCGGGCATCGTATGACATATGTTTGAGCCTTTATCCTTTTGGTGAGGAACTTTTGGGGTCTTTCCAACTGCTGCAGGTGTCGGGTAAGGTACATTCCAAATGGGGCGTTGTACTCAATCATTGGTCTGATAAGTGAAGAGTACAGGGTACAATGACCTCTCCTGATCTGGATGTGAATCCCTTCATGATCAGGTGGGCAATGTAGAAGGTCTTCCTAACCACTTTGGCAATGTGAGTGTCAAAAGAGAGGTTACTGTCAACTTGGGTCCCCAGGTCCCTGATAACTTCTTCCGTGTTTAATGGATTACCACCTATGTGGTAATTAGGGGTTACCTTGTTTTTCCCAAAGGGTATGACTATACATTTTTGGCATTTAGCTTAAGGCCATGGCTCTGGCACCAGTTATCCATTTCTATGAGACCTTTCTGGAGGATGTCTGTGTCTGATGGAGTGTCAATTATGGTGCCCAGTTTGCAGTCATCTGCAAATTTTGTCAGCCACAATCCCCTATGTTTGCCTGCACTTCAGAAAAATAAATGCCGAACAAGAGGGGCCCAGGACTGAGCCCTGTGGGACAGCGCAGTGACCGCTTAGAGTCTGACATGGCACCAGCAACTCTAACCCTGTGTGTTCTGTCCTTGAGCCAGTTTGCAACCCATCTTGTGACATATGGGTTTACATCTAAGCTGGTGAGCTTTTCTATGATGCCCGAGTGGGGTATTGTGTCGAATGCTTTTGTTAGGTCAAGGTAGGCTGTGTGAACTGCCTTACCCTCATCAATGGCCTTAGTGACTGTTTCGAAAAAGTCGACCAAGTTCAAGAGGCAGGATCTGCCCTTGACAAAGCCAAATTGGGTAGGATCCAGTGTCTGTAGGTCCCCAATGTCTTTATTTATGAGTTCCATTATGATCCTCTCCATAGCTTTGCAGACAAGGCTCGTCAAGCTTATGGGGCGGTAATTTCCAGGGTCCGTAGAAGCACCGCCTTTGTGGAGTGGGACCACAGTTGCCGTACGCCATTCTTTGGTACGTATCCTGTAGTAAGGCTAAGATTAAACAGCAGCCTTATGTGTGGGTTTAGTTCCTCATTGAGTTCGTGTAGCACACAGCCGGGGACACCGCCCGGTCCCATTGATGCTGTGTTTTTTGCTTTGGAGAGAGCAGCTCTCACCTGGGCATCTGAGATGTTTGGGAGGCGAGACTCTGGTGGGATAGATATTTCTCCTTTTGAGGGGAGGGAGGGGAGAAATTTGCACTGAACCTGTCTGCCAGTATGTTGGCAATGTCTGTGAGTTCAGTGATTTTTTTATCATTTTGGACTAATTCTGAGCATATCTGGGAGTTTCCACCCAGGTTTCTAACATAGCTAAAGAAGGCTTTATGATTGTCTTTTGTGTCATTAGCGATTTTTCTCTCAAAGATGGCCTTGGATGATTTTATGAGTGATCGTAGTTTTTTGCTAGTATTGATCAGAGATGCCTTCCCATTTAGGGATTTTGCTCTGTCATGTAGTAGCTTTCTCCTCTTGTTGTAGAGTTTGTTTATGGCTGGAGTCCACCAGACCGGCGCCTGCCTTTGGTGGAAAAGGTCTTGATTTTATTAGGGATTGCTTGATCCATACATTCCTGGAGGTGCTTGTAGAAGGCATTTGTAAGGGTTTCAGCAGCGTGGGTTGTGGTTTCCACTGGCTCGGGGCCTTGAAGGATACCACTCCAGTCTTAAGAAGTGTGAAGTTTGCTTTTGAGAAGTTCTTCACTGTGGTCTTTTGCTGGGGTCGGGCGGGATGTGGATCTCCAGTGAGATTAATTTATGGTCTGATCTCACCAATGAGGGATATACTTCGTGTGGAGCATTTTGTCCCCATGTTTGTGATGATCAGGTCTAGTATATTTTCTCCTCTTGTGGGAATGGTGACTAGTTGTTCCATAGCATTTGAGTTTATGAACTCAAGGAACCTTTGGGCTAGGGTGTTGGGGCTTGAGTAATGTTCCCAGTCTATGTTTGGGTAGTTGAAGTCACCCAATATGATGGTGTTTGGAGAGACATTTATACTCTTCAGTGTCTTCAGGAAGGCTGTGTGGGTTTCCTGAGTTTGAGAAGGTGGTCTGTAGCATGTTACAAACTGTAGGGCAGTTTTACCTATGGTTAATTGCACCTGGATGGTCTCCGATGCTTCGTGCGTTGCCACTAACCTGGAGGTGTGGGTATCCTTTATGAATATGGATACTCCCCCTCCTTTTGTAGTTCGGTCCGGATTTTGGGGCCGGAACGCATGAGAGTCAAAACTCTCAGCCTGGCGGCCTGGTTAATCCAGGGTCTTTGATTCATTCTCTCTTACCCAAGCAGGTTATGGATGTCATTTTAGAAGCCAGACGTCCTAGCGCTAGAAAATCTTATGCAGGAAAATGGAAAAGATTTTGTTCCTGGATGCAGGCTCAGGATTCTGATCCTCTTATTCCTAACATTCCTCTGATTTTACTTTACCTTACAGACCTCTTACATAAGGGTCTCTCTTTCTCTTCAATAAAGATACATGCCTCTGCTATTTCTGCTCATTGTAATACAGACCCTCCAATCTTTTCCCACCAGCTCATGAGACAGTTTCTCAGAGGAGCTAAGAACTTAAGGCCCCCTAGATCTCCTCCCATTCCTGCTTGGGATCTCAACTATGTTTTGGAAAAACTCACCTTACCTCCTTTTGAGCCTGCTGCCACTGCTGACATCAAGTTCTTATCTTGGAAGACAGCTATCCTGTTAGCTCTGACCTCTGCCAGGAGAGTCTCAGAGTTGCAAGCTCTCATGGCTGTGGAACCTTATATTATTTTTCATCAAGACAGGGTGTCTTTAAGGACTAATCCTACTTTTATGCCTAAGGTGATTTCCAAAGTGGCTTTAAATCAAACTATTCACTTGCCAACTTTTTTCCCCACTTCTCAAAATAAGGGGGAAAGGATCTTGCATTCCTTGGATGTACACAGACAACTACGTTTTTACCTGGACAGAACCAAGGACATCAGGAAATCAGAGCAATTGTTTGTTTCTTATGCTTCAAGTTCCCATGGTAAAGCTATTTCAAAACAGACCATTTCCAAATGGATTGCTCATGGAATCAGATTTTGCTATTCACACCATGGAAAGCAAATCCCAGGGAATATAAGGACTCAATCTACCAGAGCTGCCGCCACTTCAGCTGCCTTCCTCAGGGGAGTTCCTACCAAAGACATTTTGGAAGCTGCAACTTGGAGTTCAGTGCATACTTTTTCCAAGCATTACAATCTACCTCTTTACTCTAAGTCTAGGGCAGGCTTTGCTTCTGCTGTCTTGCAGGGCCTTTTAGCTGCCCCTTCTTCTTTATGACCACCTCCCTTTTATTCTGCTTTGGGATTCAACCCTACAGTCATGACTGCAACAGTGAAACACGATGAACATAGTACAGTTGTGTACGCTTACCATAAATGTAGATGTTCGAGTGTCTTCACTGTTGCAGTCTAGGTTTCCCTCCCTCCTGTCCCCTCTTATTTTTTCTTTTGTGTGGTTCCCTTCTTCACCCTTCTTTTGAGGTGTATTTGCAAAGGGTATGGGATCTTTCTCATTTTGGAGCACCTGACATCTGGGGCAAGAAAAACTGGAGAACATGGCGTCGGCTGTCAGTTTTGTACTCCTGGCACTCTGACGTCAGGGAGCATGGCTGAACAGCTGACGCTGTACCCAGACTTTGGGATTCTGGCCGACTGAGGACTGCCTGCCGGCAGGGAGAACCCTACAGTCATGACTGCAACAGTGAAGACACTCGAACATCTACATTTATGTTAAGTGTACACAACTGTACTTTCTCCACCATCAGAGGCAATTAGCAGCTGTTTCTAATTTTCACTTAGGGCAAAACCAAATATCTGCTGCTGCTTTAAAGATTTCCTAGGTATTTTTGAAAGGACTTTTTCTCATAAAACCTCCGATCAAAGACCCGGTCCCTCCTTGGGATATTACTTTTATGCTTCAGGCTTTGACAAAACCTCCATTTGAGTTGGGCATCTACAGTAGATTTAAAGTTATTGTCTTGGAAGACTATCTTCTTGGTGGCTGTTGCATTGGCAGGTAGGATCTCAGAGTTGCAAACCTTGTCATGTAAACCTCCTTATCTGGTTTTCCATAAAGGTAAGGTTTCGTTGAGAATAAATCCACAATTTATCCCAAAAGTGGCCCTGAAACTGAAACAAACCTTAATCAAACTGTCAGCCTGCCAGTATTTTTCCCAAACCATTTCACTAGAGAAGAATATATTCTTTATTTGCTAGATGTTCATCAACAACTCCATTTCTATTTGTACAGAAGAGAGGATTTCAGGAAATTTGATCAGCTTTTCCTTGCCTTTTCTAAAGCCAAATTTAGTCAAAGACTATCTAAAGTAATCTTATCCAGGTGGCTTTCTGACTGTAAAAGTTTTGTCTGCAATCACTTAGAGTTAATGTTACAAGGTAAACCGAAGCCACACTCTACCAGGGTACCTATTGATGAGATTTATGCTGCAGTGGCTTGGTCTGCTGTCCACACCTTTGTATTGTAGCACAAGCAGGATGTACAGATAAGACTCCGTACATCTTTTGGATTCACCATTCTCAGGAATATCCTTCCTTAATGCCACCCAGGTGTTTTGGTAGCTTGGTAATCTGTCCCAAAGATTGAATTGGACAAAAGCAGGCAACATCAGATATGAAATTTATGTACTTACCATAACACATGGTAACATATCCATGTTGTCTTGTTTTCATCGGGTTCATCATCCCTCCCACCTTCCCCCAGCCTGAATTGTCTTTCAGATCCCAGTCGAGTGGTAGGACCTGATCAGAGGCCTCATTGCCTTTTGTTTACCAGTATGGTCCAACTGGGCACTCTTGGGCCATTTTTAGTGAAGGACTGGGGAGAAAAGCTCCATAAAAGTTACAGACATTACAAAAAAAATTACCGAGAAAAATAATTTCTGTTTCTTAACAGTATAAATGAGATTTTAAGATCATGCAGTGGGTAATACATTCAAGACAGAGGTTAATACAGTGTGATTTCTGTAGGAGTGTTATGCAATAATAAACAGGTTGCAATTACATATACATCTTTATACACATTTCATTTACACAGGAGTGATGAAAAGCTGTATATAGTTATAAATGTATGTAGGATTTATTTACAAGATAAGAAAGAGTGCTGGAGAGTTAGGGGTTGGTGATAGTCTAGCGAGCTGAGAGAGAAAATTAGTCAGAGTGTGAACAAGAATGGAGCCAGGAGGAGTTTAGGTGCTCTTTTAGGTTGTGCTTAAAGCTTGATGCATAGCTGTCCTCTTTTAGTGGGAAAGGTAGGGAGTTCCACTGTCTGGCGACATAAGACAAATATAGTGAGTTTCCAGCTGTATTACGAGATTTGGAAATTATTAGCAGGCTCTGATTATCTGAGCGAAGGCAATGTAGTGACAAGTAGTGCTTGAAATTGTTTTGTTGAGACGGGCATGTGTGTGGTTTGCCTTGTCTGTGGATTGCCTATCCCTAGCTGGCTGTCACGGTTTCATCATTATCCTCCATTATATCAAGTAGGTGTGCATAGGTTACTGTTATAGGATGTTGCATTCTAACTATAAGAAGGCAAACTCAATCCGAGATATTCTGGGGAACAGTGGGAATTATGGGTATTGGAGGAGTCAGACCCCTGGATCCAAGCTTCTGAAAAGCATGGAGGTCAAATCTGTTTGGATCCGATAACCCGAAGGTTGAACTGGAGGAAAACAAGACAATTTGGATCCAGCATTATGAGTACATAACTTTCATTTAAGTTACTTGGGCTGGGGTAATTGTTTAAAAATCACTGTTTTTCCACAAAAAAAAAATCTACTTTTTTAATATTTACCTGTTTGACCAACTACCAACACCAGTATTCTCTGGGATATTGGCTTCACCATGTGAAAGCTTACTGGTTCAACAATTCTTCTTTCTTCCAGCCACAAAAAAGAAAAGCAACCTTTGCCCTTTCATCAGGCTACAAATTTGCCTCTGCCTCAGATGAGTGACTCTGCTGTGGCCATTTCTTGTTCCTCGAATCATTCATCTTTTTCTGTTGCTCCTTCTGGTATAGTCCCTACAGCCACCATGTACCGGGGTTACACACATCCTGTGCAGCTGTTGGAGTGCTTTGGTGGGCAGGGGAGAGCCACTCTTGTCATTCTGTGAGGAAGGAGCAGGTAATAACTCTGCTTAGCCTGACTGGAATTAGGGAAAAATTTACTGTCAAAGATAGGTCTGCGTTTATAGAAATTCCTGTAAAAAAGAAGCAGAAAGTTAGACATTTATCTTCTCCTTTCTCTGTTACTTTGAACAGGAATGATTTGTTGGGCTTAGCTCAGGGTTTAGTTCAGGCTCTTGAATCTTCCAGTTGTGTTACTGGTAAGAGAAAGTTCATTTTTCATTGTCTGAAGATTTTCAAGACTTTGAACAGGAAAATGATTGTTGGGGGACAGCTTTTGTTTTCTCTTCTCAAGTTTATGATTCTGACTTTGAGTGTTTCTTTTGATAGTCCCTAAAAGGAGATGTGAAGTTGTTCAATCTTGCCGTTTCTTCTTTACACGTGGGTTCGGAGCTGATCCATCTGCTCCGAGTCGGCCGCTTTCCAAGCTCAAGATCTTTGAGTAGCTCGAGGCACAGTCCCTATACCATAATGCTCTCCTACCAACGAGAGATCTAGTTTGCCGCTACAATGGATCGCACGATCTTCGGAGGAAGCTCGGGCCAGTAACTTTTTTTTCTTCTTAGAAGAATATAAAATTACTTATTTAGACTATCAGGGATCTGATATTTGTGAGACTTCTCATATTTCTTGTAATTCTTGTTCAGTGAGTTAACTGGATATTATATTTTTGTCTTTGAAATTCGGAGCGGTTGCTCCTAGGCCTTTAGCCTTTCTTGAGTTGCATTTACTTGACAGGGCTCTGTCAAATTTAATTCCCTATCCCCTCATTGTTCATAGAATTGTTGTATTTGAACGTTCTTTATGTCAAATAATTCTTGTAGTCATTTGCAGTTCAGGGATCTGAACTTTCTAAGGAGTTCTTATTGGTTTTTCGACTTTATTGACATCATTGTTATCAGGGATCTGATATTTGTGTGTGTTTTCTTCATATCATGTCTGAGAAACAAAAGTCAGGATTTAAAAGGTGTGACTGTGGACAGAAGATGTCCATCACCTGTGTACTGCTTGGGTCCACTACATTTGCAAGAGGATTGCTCTATCTGCCATTCCTTCAATGTCAGGGTTTTATTAGAAAGGCAAAGGAAATTGGTGGATAGAGGGCTGTTGAAGCCAGATTTTCAAGAAGCATTAGACAAGACTGACCAGACCTCCAAGTCCTTGAAGGGGTCGAAATCTTCTAAGGTGTCATCGGACCGCAAGTCTTCTGTTCCAAGCACCTCTGGGAAGACTCGGTCGCTGGCTCTGAAGTCTTCGGAGCCGTGCAACGAAATCTTACCTTGGAGCCAAATCATAGTGTTGGAGCTGGTGTCGGAAGTTTTAAAGTCCCCGATCCTTAAGTCTGTTGCTTCTTCAGCTCCTTTGACTCGTTCTTCCGGTACCCCTTCCGACATCGATGTGGACCGCATGGTGCAGAGACTTTTGGTGAACCCGGCCCTGACCAAATTGCTTTCAGCTTCCACCCAGCTGACTTCGAAGCCTACGACCCCCCTCTACCATGATTCTGCTCCTCCTCCGAGGCCAGTTGAGCCTTCGGAGCTGGAAAGAGAGAATCTGATAGTGATGGTACCCGCGGAGCCGATGCCTGTTCCAGTGCCCTCGGCCCTGTCGACCTTGACTTCTTCGGTTCCGATCGAAAAGTCTCGGAGCCGACTCTCTCTCGCTGGCTCCGGGGGAGAGAGTCGAACAGATGCTTTGGTTCCGACTCTCCCTCTCAGGGCTTCAGCGCAGATGAGCTTGGTTCTGTCCTCTGGTTCGAAGCCTGTGGTCTCGGCCCCTGGGAGGTTGCCGTCTTCTTTGTAACCAGCGGACTTCTTGAGTCGGGAAACCAGTGCCTTCGATGCCATGAGGAGGGTCATGTCTGCTAAGACCCTTACCTCTTCGGATCTTTCCTCTTCCTCCCCTAAAGGGCCACATTCTGTCCGTACACCACAGGTCCCCACCAAGCATTGAGACCCAGAGCCTCAGGTAACCCCATTGAGTGACCCCTGCTTGACTGAGACTTGACTAGACGCCCCCACTGATGAAGTCTCCAGAAAGAGACTGTGCAAGAGGAGGCATTTGGATTCCCCTCAGGAATCCTTAACATCAGACACCGACTTAGAGGACTCAGAATGGTCCACACGGTCCTCCTCTGAGGATGTCTCATTTGCAGATATCCTGGAAATATTAAGGCAGAGGGGTGACTGGCAGATGTCCTTCAAGGATGCATCTGCAGTCCTAACAAATGGGGTTGTCCTGTCGTCAGGCAGCCCTTCGGTCGGCCGGATTCCAAAGTCTGGGTCTGGTCTCGGCTGGTGTCGCACTTCACCCGACGTCATCTCTGCTGGTCTTCGGGTATAAAGGCATCAGCCGACGCCATTTTCCTCAGTCTTTCTTGCCGGCGTGGCTCAAGCAGAAGCTGTTCGCAAGTGCCGGTCGGTCAGATCCAGAGATTACTACTACCGAATACTACTTCGAAGACTTCTAAAAAGCTAAGTACCCCATTGGGGACTCTTTCTTGCCTCAGCCGATGTCAGAAAAAGTAAATAACTGTTTAACTTGTGGGAAACAAATACCTCATAAAGATTTCCACTCTTACTGCTTACCTTGTTTAGGCCCAGACCACGACGTAGCAGCCTGTTTAGCCTGTGCTTCCTTCAACCGACGAACGCTTAGGCGTCGGTCGGAGTTTGCTGAACAGTTTTTCGGCTCAGATTTTGCGTACATTATGCCGTCGGATCCTCCGACTTCTCAAATTGTTAAAAAACGCAAAGAAAAAGACCGACACTCGCGGTCCGCGGTTTCGGCCGAAACCACGGTTAAGCAAACCGCGAGTGTCTCGGTTTCGGCCGAAACCGAGCAAACGGGTCAATCTTCAGCCGAATCCATGACTACTACCGAGGCTCCTGCTACCCTAGTTGAATCGGCCTCTGAAGTTTTGCCTACTAATGTGGTTCCTCTAGAATTATCGGACACCATCCCTTTGGATGTCTCTACCCCAACACGTGGTGCTGCTAGGCCTCCTGCAGCCATGTCTATTAAGGCCTTTGCCAGGGCTAAAGCAGCCAAAACTGCTAAATCAGTGCCTGTTAAGCCCCCCTCACACAGGCTCAGTTCCAGTTCTCAAATGCTTACTCTGGCAGAGGATCTCATCTCTTTAATAAGGGGATCCCAATCTCACCCAGACAGGGCCTCTCAGCCTCCAGAAAAGAGACCTAGAGCAGAGCCCCCAGAACCAGTATCCTCAGATGATTCTTCTGATGATTCAGACATTACAGACCATCTAGAGGCTCCTTTTTCTACTTATGAAGATTCCGATGCTGAAGAATCTATTCCATCTGCCTCTCCACCAGAGGAATTTTCCTTTGGGGAAACCTTACATGCCATGAGAGAGCAATTCCAATGGCAGGGACAAGATTTCTCAGATTCAAGAAAAAGGCTTAGGACCTTTCTACACTTACCGCAACATAGGCCCTTAGCTATACCTCCAGTTCTGCCTGTTGTGGATGATGCATTTAATGATGTTTGCACTGCTTCTGATACTTTACCTCCAGCCCCTGCCAAACCCGATAGGTTTTACAGGGTACTGGACACTCATCACCACCTATACAAGGCCCCACTTGCAGATCCTGAGACTATCTCCCAGGGGCCTAAGGCAGTAGCTTCGACCTCAGCAAAAAACCCTCTCCCTTCTGAAAGGGAATCCAGGTCCTTAGAGAGATGGGGTAAAAAAGTTTACACCTCTGCTACTCTCTCAGCTAGAGCTTTGAACTGTCAGTTTCATATGATCCAATACCAAGAGTTTATGCTTGATCAGTTAACTAAGAAACTGTCCTCTGATGACTCCTTAGATAAGAAATATGTTTTAGAAATGGTGAATAACATTCAGCAGGTTAGTAACCATTCTTTAAAATGTGGCTATGATGCACTGGAGGCTTCATTTAGATCAGCCATGACTGGCACAGTTATAAGAAGGCATGCATGGTTGAAAGAACAGGTCTTGCCGGATCATGTTAAAGCAAAGCTGTTAGATGCTCCTATGGATAAGGCCAGTCTATTTGGTTCTCCTGCCCAGCAAGTAATGAAGAAAATGGAAGAGAAGGCAAAATCTGTACAAACAGTTAAAGATTTCTTACAGGTTCAGCCCCAAGGTTTAGCAGGAACTGGCCTTCCAAAAATTGGTCCTTTCCAGACTCCTCTAAATCTCAGAGAGGCAGGAATAGACGTTCCAGAGGCAGAAATCAATCCAGAGGAGGTGCCTACAGAGGACGCCAGTGGCAAGGCAATAACCAGCGAGGCACAGACACAACCACTGCCACTGCAACAAGACAATCACAGTGACTTGGCTCTGACACCGCCTACCAGGGAACAAATAGCAGCACCCTTAGGCGGAAAGTTAGCCTTATTTTCAAAAAATTGGCACTATATCACAAAAGACAAGTGGATTTTGCAGACTATAGACCAAGGCTACAGGTTTCATTTCCACACCTTACCAGTAAAAAGAGGAATGCCAAACCTACCTCCAAATCAGAAAACAGAAACTCTAAAACAGATAGCTCAATTAATAAAGATGAGAGCTGTGGAAAGAGTACCACCAACAGAACAGGGCAAAGGATTCTACTCCAGACTCTTCCTAGTACCAAGAAAAGAGAAAAGTTGGAGACCTATTCTCGACCTGTCCGCCTTAAACACATTCATCATTGTTCCAAAATTCAAAATGCTGACCCTACAGCAACTTCTTCCCATGCTGGGCAAGGAGTGTTGGCTGGTAACTCTAGATCTCAAGGAGGCATACCTGCACGTCCCCATACGACCAAATTGCAGAAGATACCTCAGATTTCTTGCAGGATCAGAGCATTATCAATTCTCAGCATTGCCCTTTGGCTTATCTACTGCGCCAAGAGTATTCACAAAATGCCTGGCATCAGTAATCGCTCATTGCAGGCTACAGCGAATCCAAATTTATCCATACCTGGACGACTGCCTGATACAAGCGGACAACAAAAGCAAACTGACAAAAGACTTACAAAGAGTCATTTGCTTACTACAAGCCCTGGGATACACAGTCAATTTAAAAAAGTCAAGACTAATACCATCCCAAACAAAAACATTCTTGGGTGCAGAATTGGACACAGTAAAACAGATGGCATTCCTAACTGCAGAAAAACAAGAACAACTCCCTCTTTACTTCTTGGCATTAACAAAGCAGAACAAACTAACAGCAAGGAAAGTACTGCAGGCCTTGGGCTTCATGGCATCATGCATAATCCTGGTCCCCATGCCAGACTGCATATGAGAAAACTACAGTGGTACCTAAAGAATTTATGGTCTCAACACAGGCACAGCTTAGAAACCGAAATACCACTAATCCCATGCCTGAAACAAGAGTTCCTATGGTGGGCTCAAGCATGCCAGTCAAGCCCAGGCTTGCCCTTCCACAACTTTCAAGCAAGCCAAACCATCACAACGGACGCCTCAGACCTAGGTTGGGGGGCCCACATGCTGGACAAATGCATACAAGGATTATGGACCCCAGATCAACTGCACCTGCACATAAATCAAAAAGAAATGCTGGCAGTAACACTAGCAATCCAGAATTTCAGACCATTCCTCAAAGAAGGCCATTTGATGATAAGGACAGACAACACCACAGTCATGTGGTACATCAACAAACAGGGAGGCACTCATTCATACCCCCTATGCCGAATGACTCTGGACCTATGGAATATGGCTCTGAGCTACAACATTCAGTTACAGGCAATATTTGTACCGGGAAAAGAAAACATCCTAGCAGACATGTACAATGTAGAAAGAAGTTTAGCACCAATACACATCCGAAACATCCAAGTATGTTGAAGCTGCTGTATCAGGAATAAAATCCACAGACAATCTTTAAAATGGAACAAACGGTTTATTGGAAACAAGATGATGAGCGCTTTCGCGTGGTACCATCCACGCTTCTTCAGATGAATTATGTGAGTTTGTATCAAGATTTTATAGGACCGCTCCAAGGCGGGAAAGTCTGCTCATTATCTAATTAATTAATTAATTACATTCAATCCAAAAAATCTGAAAAAATCTAAAGATCTAGGCACATTCTGATAATACTAACAGTAAGCGTTTTGACCATTAGGGTGCGCTTATTAATTTAAAGCTTAGACCAAGACTGCCAATACATTGTTACAAATATGCAGACTACTTTTGTGTATTTTTTATATAAACTTTTTAACGTACATTAATGCAACAATAAAGCTAAAGCAATAATATCAAAATGTATATCCTAGCAGACATGTTAAGCAGAACTACCTCGGATGCTCACGAATGGATGCTACACCCGGACATCTTCAAGGCCATCACACAGAAATGGGGAATGCCACAAATAGACTTATTCGCATCCCCACTCAATCACCAGCTCAAGAAATTCTGCACAAGGACATACCACCCACTTGCATGGAAGGTGGACTCTCTATCCTTCAGTTGGAAAGGCCTGACAGCATATGCATTTCCACCTCTTCCTTTGATGCACAAGGTACTACTGAAAATCAAAGAGGAGCGTCCAAGGATAATTCTGATAGCTCCAAATTGGCCAAGACAACACTGGTATCCATTGCTGAGGAGCATGTCTCGGGGGAGAACGTGGACACTACCCCTGATGCCTTTGATGTTAACTCAGAACGACTGCAACATCATGCATCCAAATCTAAAAACTCTGCAACTAACTGCCTGGAACATTACATAACAACAACTAACCCAGATTTATCCCAAAGGGTTAAAGACATTATCCTGGAGGCCCGCAGACCTTCTACAAGAAGGAACTATGCAGGGAAATGGAAAAGGTTTGTCATTTGGAGCACTGAAAGAGGAAAAGATGTGTCAAAGATAGATATTGCCAACATCCTGGAGTATTTGGCAGAGCTTCTCCATACAGGCCTGTCCTATTCCTCCATCAAGATACATGCATCAGCTATTTCTGCAGAATACAGCTTCGATCCCCCTGTCTTCTCACATCCTCTACTCAGGCAGTTCCTCAGAGGAATCAAGAATGTAAAACCTCCTAGGAAACCACCATTGCCAGCATGGGACTTGAACTTTGTGCTAGAAAAATTGACACTCCTCCATTCGAACCAGCAGCAACAGCAGATCTTCAACACCTATCCTGGAAAACTGCTTTCCTACTGGCAATTACTTCAGCAAGAAGGGTTTCGAACTACAGGCCTTAATGGCAGTACAACCCTTCCTAATCTTCCATCAAGATAGAGTATCCATGAGAACTAATCCTACATTTATGCCTAAGGTGGTATCCAGAGTGTCTCTAAACCAGGCAATCCACCTACCTACCTTCTTTCCCAATCCACAGAACAGGGCGGAAAGACTGCTGCATACCTTGGATGTACATAGACAGTTGCGCTACTACCTGGACAGAACCAAGGGCAATAGAAAAACTGACCAGCTTCTAGTAGCCTATGCAACAGGAAGGGAAGGAAAAGCAATTTCCAAACAGACAATCTCCAAGTGGATAGGAAATTGCATAAGATTCTGTTACTCCTACCATGGAAAGCCAATTCCACAGAACATAAGACCTCACTCTACAAGGGCTACAGCCACTGCCACAGCTTTCTTACGAGGAGTGGCAACCAAGGACATTATTGAGGCGGCTACTTGGACCTCCGTGCATACATTTGCCAAGCATTATAACTTACCTCTATACTCTAGATCCCGAGCAGGGTTTGCCACTGCTGTATTTCAAGGGATCCTAAATACACCATAATTCTTCTTCCTCCTCCCCTAGTTTGGCTATGGTATTCTACCCATTTGTTAGGACTGCAGATGCATCCTTGAAGGACATAGTACAGTTTTGTACCTACCATAATTGTAGATGTCTGAACAGGATAGCATCTGCAGTCAGGATTACCCACCCTCCTTCCCCTCTGTGGTATTCCTAGGGTATTTACCCTCCTAATAGCTAGCTGGGGGGGGATCTCTTATGGTGTATTTGTTTGTATATATGTACATACATGCTTATTTTTTGTGTTTGCCTACCTTTTTTGGAAACATTGGCATTTACCCAAAATTTAGTTTTCCAAGAGGGCAACTGGCATCTGGGGCAAGAAACACTGAGGAAAATGGCGTCGGCTGATGCCTTTATACCCGAAGACCAGCAGAGATGACGTCGGGTGAAGTGCGACACCAGCCGAGGCCAGACCCAGACTTTGGAATCCGGCCGACCGAAGGGCTGCCTGACGACAGGACAACCCCATTTGTTAGGACTGCAGATGCTATCCTGTTCGGACATCTACATTTATGGTAGGTACAAAACTGTACTTTCCTTACCCTTACCCAGTTCCTGTCTTTGGTCTAGCACTCTTGTGTGGGGTCATTTACTGCACTGTTATAACTTGTTGATACTTGTAAACCTCTGCTATCTCTGAAAAAAACAAAAAAACAAAAAAAATCTTGCTTTTTTACCACTTTTCTGAGATTTAAAAAAGTTCAGTTACAGGCTTGCTGTTCTTGAACTGTTTGTAAGTTTCTTGGAGGCCATTTTTTGCTTGGGCTAAAGGGATGTCTCTGTTGATCAGTGGCAGTGAAAAACATTGAGCAGCCTGCCTGCCCCTGTGAGAGTGGTTACTGACTTGAAACTGTAGTTTTATTGGCCATTTTGGGTCAATTCAAAACTCCTTCATCTTCCTCTCTTAAAACCCTCTTTTGAGCGGTTTTGTGCATAGCGCAACAGCGGGCAGCGCCGCCTAATTGGGTTTAAACTATTCCTGGCTGCACAAAGTCTGCTCTTCACTTTTTCCCTTAGAACTGCTCTATCTCTCAATTTAAACACCATATTCTCATTCTAAGGCCCTTTGCTGGTCCAATTAAGTAATCCTACAAGTTAGCACTATTAAACCATAAGCACTACTTACTCTTATACTCTCTACGATTACCCTATCCTCTATTGAACCGTCTTAAATTCAGTTTCCCTATATTACTCTAGCATGTCCAAAGGTCAGTCAATGGTTTCCTCTCCAGTCCAGCTGGTGAATCTGAGAATTTTGAGGCAATGTTACAACTGTCTCATGTACACGGACAACCCTCTCCTTCTCCAAACAGGTTCAAATATATGTGAGAGATGCAACTATTTAGCCAAACTGGAGGCTGAGCTCTCTCATCTCAAAACTGGTGTAACCAGTCAGGAGGAGAAGGTAACCTCACACAACACAATTCCAGTATCACATAGTCCCACCACATCAGCAAACCAAACACATAAATACACAAAAACATACTCGGAGGCTCTAAATAAAAATCTACGTAAGCAACAGAGACCTCCAAAGCAGACATCCAAGCAAACGCTACCTCAAAACAAAACACGCACAACACATAGCCCACTAAGTCAGTGTGCCAAGCAGCCACAGCCCTTAAGGCTGAATAACACACCTTATACTCTTGTAATAGGTGACTCTATTGTCAGACACACTGACATCTCGCTCACCAGGATGGATAAAGAGAAGGTCACGGTGAGCTGCCTGTCGGGTGCTAGGATCCGCCACATAACGCAAGCACTCAGGTCACTCCAAAGCAAATACAAATATGACTCAGTCATTGTACATGCTGGTGTGAATGACCTGAGACGTACCTCCCTGGACTACATGAAAAGAGACATAGAGGAGCTCTCTGATCATGTAGCCCAGGCTGGTATGACCCTGACCTTGAGCAGCATCTTACCCTCACCTAGAATGACGCCACAGTACAAAGACAAAATGATCGATTTTAACAATTGGCTAAAATTTTGGTGTCATTCAAAGGGGATCCAGTGTCTATCAGCCTGAGATGACATGCTCGACAAGCCACGTTGCTTCGCTAGGGACGGCTTGCACCTGTCACCACTGGGCTTTCGGATATTGGCAAAGGCTCTTGCCACCCCCATAGTGCCTTTTTTAGGCAAGGCTCAAAAGTCAAAACCACCCCCATAGACAGCACAAGGAACAAGAAACTAAGGGTAATGCTGCTTAACGCCAGAAGTCTTAACCTCAAGATGCACGCACTCAAAGCTCTCCTCAGTATGGAGAACATCGATATCTGTGCAGTGACAGAAACCTGGTTCAAGGCTCCAGAGAGCACCCCAGCACTACCAGGCTATACCTCATATCATGCTTTTCGGCCCCAAAACCCGGACCGAACCACAAAAGGAGGGGGAGTTTCCATATTTATCAAGGATATCCACACCTCCAGGTTAGTGGCATTGCACGAAATATCGGAGACCATCCATGTGCAACTAACAGTGGGCAAGACTGCTTTTCAGTTTATAGCATCCTACAGACCACCCTCTCAAAGTCAGGAATCCCACTTGGCTTTCCTGAAAACATTGCAGAACATGAAGATCTCTCCGAACACCATTATATTGGGTGACTTCAGCTACCCAAACATTGACTGGGAGCACTACTCAAGCCCCAGCACCTTAGCCCAAAGGTTCCTGGAAATTATAAACTCAAATGCTAAGGAACAACTAGTCACCACTCCCACAAGAGGGGACAACATACTAGACCTGATCATTACCAACATGCCACACCAGAAGTATATCCCTCATTGGTAAGATCAGACCATAAATTAATTTCACTGGATGTTCACATCTCAACCCCACCCCCAGCCCAGAAAACTACAGTGAAAAACTTCTCAAAAGTGAACTTCTCACTTCTCAAAACCGAAGTGGAATCCTTCAAGGCCCCAGGGCCAGTGGAAACTACGGCCCAAACTGCAGAATCCTATATAAACGCATTCTACGGACATCTCCAGGAATGCATGGATCATGCTATCCCAAACAAAACCAAGACCCAGTCATCCAAAGGCAGGCATCCAATATGGTGGACCCCTGCCATAAATAAACTGTACAACGGAAGGAGGAAGCTACTACATGATAGAGCAAATTCCCTAATAGGAAAGGCATCTCTGATCAGTACTAACAAAAAAATCATAAAATCGTCCAAGGCCAACTTCGAGAGAAAAATTGCACAGGACACCAAAGACGATCATAAGGCTTTTTTTCAGTTATGTTAGGAACCTGGGATGCAACTCCCAGACTTGTTCTGAGTTGATTCTAAATGATAAAAAAAAAAACAGAACCCACAGACATCGCCAATATCTTGGCAGACAGGTTCAGTGCAAACCTCTCCACCCCCTCCCCCCCAAAAGAGCAAGTATCTATCCCGGCAGAGGGCTGCCTCCCAAACATCTCTGATGCTCAGGTGAAGGCTGCCCTCTCCAAAGCATAAAACACTGCTTCCATGGGACCAGATGGCGTCCCAGGTTGCGTCCTACATGAACTCCAAGAGGAACTAATCCCTCAAATAAAACAGCTATATAATCTCAGCCTCATTACAGGATATGTGCCCACAGAATGGCGTACAGCAGCAGTGGTCCCACTCCACAAAGGTGGAGCCTCTATGGACCCTGGAAACTATCGCTCCATAAGCCTGACTAGCTTAGTCTGCAAGGCTATGGAGAGGATCATCATGGAGCTCATAAACAAAGACATTGGGGACCTACAGACACTAGATCCTACCCAGTTCGGCTTTGTGAAGGGCAGATCCTGCCTTTTGAACCTGGTTGACTTCTTCGAAACAGTCACCAAAGCCATAGATGAAGGGAAGGTAGTTCACACAGCCTATCTGGACCTTGCAAAGGCATTTGACACAATACCCCACTCGGGCATCATAGATAAGCTATCCAGCTTAAATATAAACCCCTATGTCACAAGATGGGTCGCAAACTGGCTGAAAGACAGAACCCACAGAGTGAGAGTTGCTGGAGCCATGTCAGACTCGAAACCGGTCACAAGTGGCGTCCCACAGGGTTCTGTCCTGGGACCACTCTTGTTCGGTATATACTTTTCCGAGGTACAGGCAACGTGTGAGGACTATGGCTCACCAAGTTCGCAGACGACTGCAAACTGGCGCCATAATCGACTCTCCAGCTGACACAAACATCCTTCAAAAAGGTCTCACAGAGACAGATAACTGGTGCCAGCTCCATGGTTTAAAGCTAAATGCCAAAAAATGTATAGTCATACCCTTTGGCAAGAACAATGTGCCCACAAATTACCACATAGGCGGAAACCCATTAAGTACAGAGAAAGTTATTAGGGACCTGGGAACCCAAGTTGATAGCAATCTCTCCTTTGAAAACCACATTGCCAAAGTGGTTAGAAAGACCTTCTACATAGCCCACCTCATCACGAAGGGTTTCACATCTAGATCAAGAGAGGTAATCGTGCCCTTTATTCACCCCTCATCAGGCCCATCATAGAATACAATGCCCCTTTGGGATGTACCTTACCCGACACCTGCAGCAATTAGAAAGACCCCAAAAGTATCTCACCAAGAGGATCAAGGGTCTCAAACAGATGCCATATGCTGCTCGGTTAAAAACTCCAGCTCTACTCAGTTGCTTACCGCCTACTTGAGGCGATCTATGCCTGACATACAAAGCTATGTCAAATCCAGAATTAATGGACATGCTCCACCTCAGTAAATCTAAATCCCTTAGAGCCACACGCTGAGGGACTTGAACCTCAGCACAGAAATAAATAGAACTTGCTGGAGGGACAGGTTCATAACCCAGAGGCTCCCTTCGCTCTGGAATAGAATTCCAGTTCATGTGAGGCAGAGCACCTCACTGAATCTCTTCAAGAAGAATCTCGATAGGTGGATGGGGGATCGTAGGTTTGTCCCAGGGATTACTCCCGTGTCACTATTAGACAGAGGCACAGTAAACTAAACCTTAAAAAGGGCACAGTATACTCAAATCAAGGGGTGGCGTAAGCCATATAGAATCGGGCTAGGCTTATAATTGCCCCAGGGCAGATAGCCTAGTATGAACCTATGAACCCCTACTGAGGATGAGTCAGTGCTCCTGAAGGCCTTTGGGTCTCAACCTTCCACCTCCTGGGTTACTCCACCCTTTGACGAATTAATGGACTTGGTCACTCGAAGGGAGTGGGAGTCTCCTGATTCCATGGAACCGGTCCCTCGGAGGCCCAACAAATTTATCACCTCCCCTCAAGACAGGTCTTTTCTTATGAAGGGAGTCCCCATTGATGCCATGGTGGTGGCGGCGGCCACCAAGAAAGAGATGTCAGAAACCTCTTGTTATGTTCATCCTCCTAATAAAGACTCTAGGACGATGGACAGATATGGGAAACGCATCTTTAGTTCTGCGACATTTGCAATGAGATCGCTCAACTATTTAACCCACTATCTGAAGTAGTTAACTTCATTTGACCATCAACCTATGGGTTATCGGATCCATATCGGGTCCGAGCTGGTAGCTTCCAACAGCTAAGATCCGAGCTCCAAGCTCCTCTCCCTTACCCATAATCCCCTGCTATCCCTTCCTGACCCCAGATCTAGTTTGCCGCGGTTCTCTCAGCAGCTTGATCGAACTTCCAGGCGTGGTGGTTGTCGAATTTGTGAGAAAAAATCTCCTTTTTCTTAGTTTTAAACAGATTTTTGCGTGTGTGTGATTTAGCATAGTTCCCCAGTAGCATTAACGTTTTCTCTACCTGGTGTTTAGTTATCTTTTTAGTGTTATTCCCTCCCTCTCGTGTGCGCGTTAGGGTGTGTGGTTTTGGGACCTAGCGGGTGTGTTGTTTTTTTGTAGGTATGGCGGAGGCACCCAAAACATTCTTTTGAAAGTGTACCGAGTGTGGCCATAAGCTGTCCCCAGCAGATGGCCACACTCTGTGCGTTTTATGCCTTGGGGTTGAACATCTTTCCACCGGCTGCACTATTTGCGCAGCGTTCAACCCCAGGGCCCTCAATGACAGGAGGTCGAAGCTGATTCTGGCGGGACTTCTGCCCCCGGACCCGGCTTCGTCCTCCGGTCCCTCTTTGGCACCTGCCACGGCTGTGGCAGCGCCACCTGCTGTTCCCCTTCCTTTGGCCGGGACTCAACCTCCCACCTTGGGCCAGGAGGAGAGGGAAGCTAGAAAGGAGAAACACCGGGAAAAGCACCACAAGAGGCGGGCCGAAGCTTCTGCATCGACCCCGCCAGCCAAACGGGTTTCTCCTCCCAGGGCCTCCGAATCTTCTCCTTCCCGGCTCAGTTCACCTCGCTTTTCACCGGGGCCGGAGGAGGAGGAGACCCAGTCGCCCTCAAGGTCATCGAGGCAGCACTCCCGGCCCGCCTTGGTGGCCTCATCAAGGTCTACCCGGAATTTGTCCATTGCAGACTTGGACCAGATGATGCGTAGGTTCCTCCAGGCCCAGCTGCACATGGGAGTGCTCCTGCCTCCTCCCCCCCTCTGGGGGGGAGTTCGACCCCTTTTTTCACCCTGATTGCTCCATCTCCGACCCACTACTGGGGTTCGGAGCCTTCGGAGCCGGGGGACTGCTGGCACCGATAGTATCGGGTACTTCGGCACCGATGGCACCTTCGAGTCTGTCTGGTCCCTTTTCTTCAGATCCGAGCTCTCGGAGCCGAGAGCTGAGCTTCGGATCTGGAGGTGTCAGTATGGCTTCGGCTCCATCTCGGTCTGAGCATACTGGCTCTTCAGATCCGACCGCGTCTGTGCCGGCTCCGATCCGCATGTCAGATCCAAGGGAGGGTCTGCTCTCGGATCCTAGGGAGAGCAGCTCTCCTTCAGCGTTCAATGTCATGGAGAGGCTTTTGTCGAGGGATTCCAGGCCCCCGGCTTCAGCTACGGCTCCACCCTGCACTCCCTCTCAGACGGGTCCGCCTTCCATCACCCGGCCCCAGGGACAGCCTGCACAGACGTCCCAGATAGTTCCCTTGCTGAAACAGGATGTGGTTGGTGAGGCCTCTTCGGACAGCCCCCCCGAGGAGGTCCCTCACAAACGCAAGTGCAAGAGGAGGCACTTGGACTCCCCTGAGTCCTTGACAGAGGACATAGACTTGGGGGAAGGGGAAGGTTCCCCAAGGTCACCCCCCAAAGACGTCTCCTTCAGAGACATCATGGAGATGCTTCGGATCAGAGGGGGGTGGTCTGCCCCAAAACTTTCCTCTAACGAGTCTGTGTTTCTGGAGGCGTTTGAAGCAGGCCTGTCTACCTCTTGGGTGTCCCCTCCCACCGATCCCCTGGTAGACCTGATTACTACCAGGGCATGGAAGGAACTGGACACTGTGGAGCCCATTCCAAAGAGGCCAGACAAAATTCTCAGCCTCCCTTTGGACAAGTCATGTTGGAGCAAGGGAGCCCCGGTAGATGCCATGTGTGTGGCGGCCGCCACCAAAAGGGAACTGGCCCAGGAGAGTTCCTCGGTCCATCCTCCAGACAAGGAGTCTCGGACGATGAACTGTCTGGGGAAGTGGGTGTTTGCTTCCTCCACCTTTTCTGTGAGGTCGTTGAATTATATGGCACACATGATATGGCTCCAGCGGGATCTTATCAAAGAATACGCTGGGTCGCCCCCAGAGTCCATGTCGGCGGAGGACAAGAAAGTGTACTCTACCCGAATAGCCACTCTCAAATCTATCTCCAATACATCAATGCGGTTACTGTCCCATGCCATGGAAGGAGCCGCTACAGCTAGTGGAGCGGGCGTCGTCCTATGGCGACAGGCATGGCTCCATCATTGTGATTTCGCGGAACCCTTTAAGGCATCGTTCGCAAATGCCCCGTTTGATGGTTCTGCCCGTTTTGGCAAGACCATACGCGACATGCTGGACCAGAGCGAGAAAGACGGGAAGACGTTGTCTGCCGTCGGAGTCCGCTTCTCTGCTCCCCAGAGGTCCTTCTCCAGGAACCAAAAGAGACAGAAGAAGATGTGGTTCCAGAAGTCTCAACAGTCTCGTTTCGCTCCGGACCCGTCTTCCTTCAGAGGCAGAGGAGGACAGGGTGGACGCCACCCTAGAGGCAGAGGGGGCCCGAAGAACTTTGGGTCCAGAGAACCTTTCTCTGATCTGCCCACGCAGCAACCCTGAAGGGTTACCTGACTGCTCTATCTAGTGGCAGTCGGGGGATGTTTCTCGAGGCATCTGGCAGCTTGGGAGTCCATTACAACAGATCGCTGGGTGCTTCAAATCATATCCAGAGGCTACAAGATCCCCTTTCTCAATCCCCCTCTCAGTTCCCGAAGCCTCCCCGATGTCCCACCCAATCAAAGGGAGGCGGCAGCCAAGGAAAAACTCCGGCTGCTAGAAAAAACAGCAATCCAGCACGTCCCCCCAGACCAGTCCGGATCAGGCTTTTACTCCAGTTTCTTCTTGGTGCCAAAAAAGACAGGGAACCTAAGACCTGTCCTTGACCTGTCCTTCCTAAACCTGTCAGTAGCCAAAGAAAAGTTCCGGATGGTCACCCTTCAATCCATTCTTCCCCTACTGCAGGAGAACGACTGGATGTGCTGCATAGACCTCAAGGATGTGTACTACCACATTTTGATGGACAGACGATCCAGGAGGTTTCTCCGCTTCTGGCTGGGAGCCAGGCATTACCAATTCAGGGTCCTTCCCTTTGGTCTCACCACAGCCCCCAGGGTGTTCACCAAAGTGTTAACTGTTGTAGCGGCCCACCTGAGACTCCAGGGAATTCAGGTCTTTCCGTACCTGGACGACTGGCTCCTGACCGCCCCCACCAGGCACCTACTATGCACTGCCAGGGATTACTTTCTCCATCTAGCGCCCCGGCTGGGGATCACGATCAACATCGGGAAATCTTCCCTTCTTCCAAGTCAAATCCTATATTTCATCGGAGCTAGATTGAACACAAACCAGCTTCTAGCCTTCTTGACTCCGGACCGGCTACAAACTCTGAAACTCCATGGACTGGCCCTTCTACAATCCCCAGCTCCCCCTGCGGAATTGATCCTGAGGGCTCTAGGCTCGATGGCGGCAACCATCAACCTACTACCCATGGCGCGCTTAAACATGAGAGTTCTTCAATGGACTTTGCAAGTCCAGTGGTCCTTCCTGTGACATCCCCTGAGCTTCCCCGTTGGAAAGCCCTTTTATGGTGGCTCCAGTCCCCGGACCTCCAGAAGGGGTGCCCCTTCTCTGTGTCCCCTCCTCTAGCCACGGTGACCACGGACGCCTCTCGCCTCGGGTGGGGGGGGGCACTGCTTGGGTAGGACCATCCAAAGCACGTGGAACCACTCGGGAGACCTCATTGCATATCAATGTCCTAGAGTGAGAGGGGTGCTTTTGGCGTTGCAAGCACTTCAGAGCCTTCTTCCCTTGGGGGCAATTGCGATCCAGACAGACAACATGTCAGTCATCTGGTATATCAACAAACAAGGGGGAACTAGGTCCTATCCACTTTGTCAGGAGGCCGTGAGAGTGTGGGAATGGGCGATGTCCACCAACTGCTTTCTCATAGCGACGCACATTCTGGGATGGTCCAACATCTTGGCAGACAGACTGAGTCGAACCATCCTCTCACAGTACGAGTGGTCTCTGAACCCCAGAGTAGCGAAGCAAATCTTCTCCAAATGGGGTCAACCTCATTGCGATCTTTTCGCCTCTTCTTCGAACGCAAAGTGCAGCGACTACTTCGCTCTAATTTCCCCACCCGGGGAATCCCCCAAAGACGCTCTGGTGCATGTTTGGCCACCCGGTCTACTTTATGCTTACCCTCCTCTGCCTCTGATGCGAAAGTTTTTACAGAAAGTCAGACGGTTGGGGAGCAGAATAATCCTCATTGCCCCATTCTGGCCTCGTTAAGCTTGGTTCCCATATCTATGGTCTAATCTAGTGAATCCCCCATGGATTCTAGATCCCATCCCGGATCTGATCTCTCACCCATCAGGCCTGTCAACCCCGAATCTGGACAACCTCAAGCTCACAGCTTGGTTGATCCAGTTCCAGTGATAGCTAGGACTCCCAGTGTCTCGTCCCCTGTCAAGGCTATTCTAGTAGCCGCTCACAAGCTATCTAGTAGAAGAATTTATAATAGCAAATGGAAGCGTTTTTCTATTTGGGCAGAGTATCAGAACTTAGATCCCTTTACAGCCCCGTTGCCAGCAGTACTAGATTTTCTGTCAGGATTATTCGACCAAGGTGCTAGCTCTTCTACGGTCAAAGTCCAGTTGGCTGCAATCTCTCATTATCATGTTGGCAGTGATCTCGACCCTTTGACTTCGTCCAAATAATGTAAGGCCTTCCTACAAGGCACTTTACTATTAAGACCTCCGGTTAAAGATGCAGTCCCTCCTTGGGATTTAACTCTTGTACTTCAGTCTTTAACAGCTCCTCCCTTTGAGCCTGCAACTTCGGTGGATCTGAAATACTTATTTTGGAAGACAGTTTTTCTTGTTGCCATAACTTCGGCCAGAAGGGTTTCGGAGCTTCAAGCCCTTTGCACCAAGACACCGTATTTGATTTTTCACAAAGATAGAGTCTCACTCAGGACCAACCCCTCTTTTCTACCCAAAATTGCTTTGGAGTCCAATATCAACCAATCTATTAATTTACCAGTGTTCTTTCCAAATTATCAGAACAAAGGTGAATACAAGTTGCACTCTCTAGATGTATATAGGCAACTAAGATTCTATTTGCACAGGACAGCTGATCACAGGAAATCAAACCAGCTTTTTGTATCCTTTGCTAAATCCTCTTTGGGATAACCTGTATCAAAAGTCACATTGTCCAGATAGATTTCCCAATGTATTCTTTTGGCATATGAGAGTTCTGGCCGGCCTGCACCTCAAGGAGTCCATGCCCATTCTACTCGATTGATTTCTACCTCTGCTGCTTTTCGATCTAGGGTGTCGTTGAATGAAATTTGTTCAGCAGCCACTTGGGCTTCATCTCATACATTTATAAACCATTACAAGTTGGATATTGTTTCCAGAGGGAGCATTCTTTGGCTCTGCAGTGCTACGGAACATCCTTCCATGAGGACCTCCCAAGAATCAGGTAGCTGGGGACTCTGTCCCATAGGTTGATGGACAAATGAAGTTAACTACTTCAGATTAAGAAGTTATGTACTCACCATAACATTCCATCTGAGTAGGTAAACTTCATTTGTCAGCAACCGTCCCTCCCTCCATCCCCCTAACCTATATGGATGTTCAAAGGACTCCTGCTTTCATGGCGGATTGTCTCTAGGTTAGAGTATGGAGGTGGTTCTTGGTATCGTATGGTTTATGGATAAGCAAACTCAATCTGAGGTCAGGAAGGGATAGCAGGGGATTGTGGGTAAGGGGGAGGAGCTTGGAGCTCGGATCTTAGCTGTTTGGAAGCTGCAGGCTCGGATCCGATATGGATCCGATAACCCATAGGTTGCTGACAAATGAAGTTTACCTACTCAGATGGAACGTTATGGTGAGTATATAACTTCTTATTACCCTTCTTCAACGAGATCTCCTCAAAGACCTTGGAGATACTCTACAGGGCAAAACAGATGACGCTGTTTCTGAGAAAGTAACAGCACAGCTTAACACCCTTAATTCTATTGTGAACTCGTCCATGCTGCACATTTCTTATGCAGCCGATGGATCGAGCCGGGCAGAAGGTTCAGCAATAGCTCTACGGTGACAATCCTGGATGTGCTTATGCTCCTTTGCGGAAGCCTTCAAGTCTTCCTTTGTTAATACCCCATTTGATGGCTCTTCCTTGTTTGGGCCTAAAGTCAAGGAGACACTCACTAGTGTGAGCAGGAAGGAAAGACTCTATCTGCCGTAGGAGTCCATTTTTCCACCCCCACTAGACCATACCCCAAAGGGCAGAAAGGTGGAAAATGGTTCCAAAAGTCCCAAGGAGCTTTCCAGAACACACGTAGTGAACCCCCCTCCAGGGGCAGAGGAGGGGGGTATAATGGTAGACGCCACCCAGGTGGTAGAGGGGGGTCTGCAGAACCAGGGTGACAGGGAGCAGTTCCTTGGCAAGCCCTATCAGCGCTCCTGAGAGGAGGCCCGACCGTCCTGCTCTGGAGGCATTCGGGGGTCGCTTAGCTTTATACCCAGATACCTGGCTAGGAATTACATCAGATTCTTGGGTAAAAAGCATAATTACCAGAGGTTACATCATTCCCTTTTCAGAATCCCCTTCCATTCGTACAAGAATCCCAGACATTCCTCCCAGTCTGCAGAATCTAGCAGCCATAGAAATTCAAAGGCTGCTAGAAAAAGAGTCATCTAGCTAGTCCCAGTGGATCAGATAGGATCTGGAACTTACTCCAGGTTCTTTTTAGTTCCAAAGAAAACAGGGGACTGGAGGCCCATCTTAGACCTCAACAAACTAAACACCTTTGTCAAAAAGGAAAAGTTCCGGATGGTCACGCTTCAATCAATACTTCCGTTTCTCGAAACGGGCCATTGGGTGTGCTCTATAGATCTCAAGGATGCGTACTACCACATCAAAATGGCCAGGCCATCCAGAGATCACTTGCTTTTCTGGCTGGGGGCCAGTCACTACCAATTCCGAGCTCTGCCCTTTGGTCTCACCACAGCCCCCAGAGTGTTCACCAAATGTATGGCAGTGGTCACAGCTCACCCGAGACGTTTAGGATTCCAGGTGTTTCCATATCTTGATGACTGGCTCCTCACCGCCACCACCAGGCATCAACTAATTTGTGCCAGAGATTACGCTATCAACCTGTGTTCCAGGTTGGGCATAACCTTAAATTTCGAAAAATCTGCATTATTGCCGTTGCAACATATTTCCTTTATAGGGGAAAAAATATATTCTTCTGGCATACATATTTTATAGAATTCTTAATTGTCAAGCATGTATGTTAAAGTTTATGTTTGCTTCCTTTGAGAATATGAGTAACATTATAGGGTCTTTTCCCTGTCTGAGGAAAAAAAAAACATTTTTGTGTAATGTTATAGCTTCTGTTGCAAGTAAGTAAACACTCCTTGAAATGTGTTTGTGGTTCAGTTGATGCCATTTCCTGAGATGCTGTTACTGGAATGGTTATGAGAAGGTTTGCCTGTCTGTGTACACAAAACCTTCCTGAGGATGTTAAAGCAGCAATTTTAAATTCTACCTTAGATAGAAAGGTTGTATTTGGGCCATCTGCTGCAGAGGTCCTTAAATGGTGTGATGAGGAAGGGAAATGAATCGGGGAGCCTGTCAGATTTTTCAGCCTTTCTTCTATAAATTTGTCAAGGGGTTATAGCTACCTTTACACCATTTTATAAAAAGCAAAACAAGCAGACATAACAAGCTGCTGGCAAGCAGACTTTTAAAATGCAGTGGCATGGGAGATCCAAAAGAAAGGAGGAACCCCCCCCCCCCCCAGAAACAAGGACAGTTCAACAAGAATGACTATCATGTCCTCTTCACCCCTTCCCATCTTGTCAAGACTTTAATTCTTGTCCATAATTTAGTTCTCCATTTCTCTCTTTGGCAGGAGTTAGTCTCAAGAGAAATGGACTGTTAAGTGTGATTCATCAGGGATATAGATGGCAGTGGGAATATGTTCTTCCTTTTCAGGGGATTTCTCCTCATTTCCCATATCAAACTTTTTTTCCCCTCCTGTCATATAACATCTGTTAACTCAGGGGGATGTAAGAAGATGTCCTTCCTACTCTGAGCAGTTACTGTTGCCAAAGGAAGAAGCTTCATGGAGTCCACTTTTAGATCTTTCTTTTCTAAACCACTTGGTGAAAGTTCCAAATTTCAAAATATTGTCCCTTTGCAACCTGTTACCTCTTCTTCCCCTTTCAGTTTTTTAGTGATCCTAGATTTAATTGATGCTTTTCATCATATTCTTATTGCACCGGATTTTAAATGTTTGTTAAGATTTTCTGTGTCTGGATCGCACTTTCAGTTTTCTGCATTGCCCTTTGGGTTGTACACTATTCCATGGGAATTCACAAAGTGTCCAGTTGTGGTGCTAGCCTACTACAGATTGCAAGGTATTCACATTTTTTCTATATTTACATGATTTGCCTATTTTGCAGTCTTTTTGAAAATGTACAGAAACTCTCAGTTGGGTGAGAGATCCCTTCAGGCTGGAATTTCAGGAGAACATCCAAAAGTATTTTCTTCCACAGGGAAAGGTACATTTATATCTGGATCTATTCCCATGTTTTTGCAGTTAGACAAGAGAATTTGATTCCTCTAGCCAGATAACATGAGAAAAATTCAGTGGTATCTGAAATCATTATGGTCCCAGCATCAAAAACCCCTGTCGTTCCTGATTCCTGTTTTTGGGCATGTAAAAAGCTAACTCCTTTGTTGGAGAGATCAGTTTTATTTGACTGAAAGTCTCCCATCCCATTTTTCCTTCCAGCTCCAATACAGTTTGTAACTATTGACACAACAGACTTTGCTTAAGGAGCAGTGTCAATGAAAAGTGCAAGTTCCTTGGAACAGAAAAGACAGACCAAAACACTTAAACATAAAAGAAATGATGGCAGTAATAAATCCTCTCAACTCTTTGTCACCTATGGTCCCCATGACCATTACAAGTGGTTGCAGTCAACACCACAGTAATGTGGTACATAAACAAATATGGGGGGGCAGGGGGGCAGAGCTTACCCTCTCTGCAGACTATTCATGCAGACTAGTCATGGTAGCCAGAGATGTAGCTTTTCAGCACAATCTCAGTCTACAGGCACCTTCCATACTGTCAGAGCCAGATTTTGTGTAAGACAAACTAAGCAGGACCAGGGCAGTCCCTCATGAACAGAAACTGGAATGAGCGTCTTCCAGGAATTGATCCAGCTGTGGGAAACACCTCAGATAGATCTAGTTGCTTCTATTAACAATAGTCAACTGCCAAAATTCTGCTGCAGTACTCTGTACAAGAATGCCTGGAAAACAGATGCATTTGCTTTTCCTTGGACAGGAATGTTCTTGGCTGCTTTTCCATCCTTTCCACTGATATTCAGTCATTCAGAAGATTCAGAAGGACTCTGCAAAGATCATTCTGGTGACTCCCTTCTGGCCCAGGCAACAGTGGTTCTACCTTCTTTTGGAAATGGCCAAGGACAGTTATTGCATACTTCCTCACTGACTGGATCTACTTGCATAGGACAGGGCTGTTTAATACAACCCAGCTAGAAACAAATTCATCTAACTGTCTGGACTATAGAGGTATAATACCTTTTAGGCACTATTTTGTAAGGATATTCAGTAAGTATTAAAGGAAGCAAAAAAACCTACTAGGAAATAATATATTAGCAAATAAAAAAAAATTCTAGTTCATGCAAGACAAGAACTAGGACCCTTTTAAGGCTAGTATTTCTCGGATACTACAATATTTGTGTGAGTTAATTGTCCTCTGGCCTGTTTTACTCCTGTGTCAATGTACACTCTTCAGCCATTTCAGCATGTCTGCCCATGCATCCTCCCCTTTCAGTGCATTCCTATGTTAAAATGTTTTTTTCTCAACATTTTTTTTCAAATACAGTTGAATAAATTCCATAGTATTTATATATAACATCTTAAATAACTATGTACACTATTTACATCAACCTGACACTATAACAGAGCTCAATATATACAATTACGTTATAGGTATAACAATCCAGTTGTCAGAGTGTATCTGTTCCGTTATTGTAAAGTGTCAATCAATGAAAATACTTTTTTCCATGGATTGTTAATAAATGGCTTAGGATGAATCCTTAATTCTTTAATTTTAATTTCCAACAATGCTGTGGTCTTCAGTAGGCTGTAGAAGTTTTACAAAGTCGGTATTGTGTTTGCATACATCTTCTTGTTATACACTTCCTTGAGATTGCAAGTATTGTCCAAATTAGATACATATTTGACTCATTCAAATGAGGACCTTCGTACACATTTAATAGTACTAGAGCTTTAGATAAGTTAAACGATTCATTAAATAAAGCTTGTAAAAAGTTTTTAATACCATTCCAAAATGGCTTAATTTTAACATAGTTGAAAAAAATGTGATTCCAATCTGCATTATGTATTTGCTCACACCTCCAACATATTCCCTTTGTGGAAGAATTAATTTTAGTAATTCTGTCTGGAGTTAAGAATGCACTGTGCAAGCATTTCCAATTAAAAACTTTCCATTATTGTGTAAAGGATGTATGTTTTATTGATAATAAAATATTTGATTTAATTTCTTCAATTAGCTGTAATGAGTGTCCTTTTGTTATATAATTCCAATATGAGGATTTGGGTGTTGTTTTATAATTTGTCAATATCATGTAAAATTTCGAAATACTATTTCCCATGTCATAATCATTATATATGATTTCATATAGGTATTTCGTAAGTTTAGGTATTTCTTTAAATGAAGAATTGCTAATTATTCTGCATAAATCTTGCGAATAAGTCAAAATGCTTTGCATAGTTAGCCAATCTTGCTGTGGAATTTTATTTGTTATTTCTATTGTTTACATATCCAGAACTTTTAGTTCTTTGATGCATTGAAACCTACAAACAAATCCTTTCTGTTCCCAGGAATTAATTATTTATTTGGAATATATTTTATGTGGCTAGCTCTTTGTAACTGTGAATGGTGTTAAAAGATCAACCCAGATTTTTAAATCTATATTTGCATTAATAATTTTTCTAAATGAGTCAATGTAATAATTAATCATATGAGTTTTAGTGAATTAGCTATGTTACATTGCATACTAATACATATATGCCATGTGAAATTGTTTTTATCCGTTTTAAACTTTTTTGTAAATCAGTTTCATTTATTGATATTACAGTTAGTAATTCTTTCCAATTTTCAGAATAATTTGGACTTATCCAATCTGAAATGTTTTAGATATTGATGCTTTTATATATGTTACTGTATCAGGAAAGTTTAATCCTCCCTGTTTCATGGTCTGATATGATAGCTGTTCTTTTTCTTTTGGGAAACCATAAAAAATTTATTAGGCATGAATTTATTTCTTTGAGTATATTCCTTTCTGGTAACAGTTGTATTGCCAACGCTATGCATAGAATCTTGGGTAGTAAAACCATTTTTATTAATTGTAGTCTATCTTCAAATGTTAATATTATTTTGTTCCACTTTTTCCACAGAGATTTTAATTGTATTGATGATATTATTGTAGTTTTTTGAGACTAATTCATTATTATCCTTGCATAGCTCAATTCCAAGATATTTTAAGGTAGATTATTGTTTTCCTATAATGGGATTCCCCTTTGTCTACAATTCGTTTTTTTATTTGAAAATAAAAATTTAGATTTTGATTTACTGAAATGGAGTCCTGAAGTCCTGTAAAATGTGTCAATTAAAATATGTAATTCTTCTAATGTCTCTTTTGTATTGGATAATGTTAATAATATGTCATCAGCAAAGAGCGTTACTTTAGAATTATATTGTTCATAAACATCTACTCCTTTGATTTTTGTATTGTTACGTATTGAATCTGCCAATATTTCAATAGCCAAAGCAAATAGAATCAGTGACACGGGACATCCTTGTTTAGCACCCTTTGTTATATGTATAGTTTCAGAGGTGAAAGGGCCTAGCTTAACATACGCTAAATTATTTGTGTGTGTGTGTATATATATATATATATATATATATATATATATATATTCTTTAGTAGATGAACAAAGGAAGGAGGAAATTCAAATAACACCACAATTTTGAATAAATAGTCCCAATTTAGGGAACCAAAGGCTTTTTCTATAAGCCAATTATGACTGTTTCTTTATTTTCTTTATTAATGTAATCTATAAGAGAAATTATCCTTTTAATATTGTGATGTGTGTGTGTGTGTATGATATTTAAATCCAGTTTATCATTATTTATTGTTTTGGATAGTGGTATTCTGTTAGTTAATATTATCATAAATATCTTATAGTCATTATTTAATAATGATATAGGTGTATATGAGGTACAGAGGTTTGTGGATTTCTTTTCTTTTAGGATCAGTGTGATTAAGGAATATCTGCAAGAGGGTGGTATTAAAGCTTGTGACTGAATTTATATTTTTTATTGTTGACCAGCATTTAAGTAATCACTTTATTTGTTGCTAACTTACTTAAAGCATCAAGTTTGTTTTATGTAAACAGTGATGAAAGTTAGCGCATTTTAATTATCAGTGTATCCCTCTTCCCCCCATTTCCCACACATAAGGATTTTCATATGTGTCATTTCTTATTATAAAATGAGTGAAATTACAGGTTAAAAACAACAAATTCCATTATTGTGATTAATGATTACAAGTTTCCTTTCCATATTCATAAATTGCCATGTTATGGCATATACTGAAAGTTTTTAGATTTAAATGACAGCATTCTATTTTGTATAATCAGCAACAGTTAAACTGAGTGATTATTGTCAATTTAATACTATTTTTTCAGAATTTGATTGTTACATACTGTGGTATTCCTAGTTCAGGCTTCTATTGTTTCCCTTGAACAACTTTGTCAGTTTGATGTCCTGTATAAAATATTAGTTACCCTGGCAACAGCCTAAGCACTATGTATGATCAAGATGTGTTACAAAACCACAATTCAAGTTAAAGCAATTATATGACTTGTTATGCACATTTACCTATATGAGGAAATCATCATGCTTCTCTTTGATGTTCAATATAGTGTATGTCATTTATGACAAGTTAAAATAGTAGTGTTATTATACTGAAGCCTATGTTATTAAACTGTCTGTTGTCAATTGAATACTATTTCTTCATAATACAATTGTTACATTCTGTGACATTTCAAGTTCAGACTTCTATTGTTTCTCTTGAACAGCTTTGTCAGACTGATGTCATGTATAAAACATTAGTTACCTTGGTGACCTCTTAAGTATTATGTTATGTTATGTTATTAGGTCAAGATGGGTTACAAAAACTACAATTTAAGTTAAAGCAATTACATGACTTGTTATGCATATTTACTTATATAAGAAAATCATCATGCTTCCCTTGATATTCAACATAGAGTATGTCATTTATGACAAGTTATGACAGTAGTGTTATTATACACAAGCCCATGTCATTAAATGCTGTCTTTAATATCTAAATTCAGCAGACTGCTTCATCTTATATGACGATTATATATTTTGTCTAGATTTACTAAAATCATACATTACATAACTATTGTGTATTTTTTTTTTTTTTTTAATCAAGAATCAACTTAATGAGCTAAACAAAGTGTTGGGAGACCATCAGTATGTGTACATGTGGTTTAAAACAGCCCTTTTATTATATATATATATTTTTTAAAACCAAAAACGTTATTGCTGAGAATCATCTTGGAGGCTCCTCAGAGCCATTAAGCATTATCGTCACTCTGTCTCCGTTACAATAGCAACCTGGGAACGTCTGTTTCTATTAATGTGTCTGTGTGTACTGCATACCAGAGGCTCACGATACACCTGAAGCAAAGCTTCACTTCACTGCAACTTCAAGCCTAAATTCCCTCCCATTCAGTGAGGGAGCAGCCAGGAAAAGAGCAGAGAGCAAACGGATTAAAAAAAAAAAAAAAAACTCCCAACATGGCGCCACAACAAGAGGCAATATACTCCTCCAGCCCTCCCACCTCTCACTCAGCAGATGCACAAACAAAACACCCTCTGACAAAATATCCGAAACCACAGCTCTATCCACCCTCCTCCCCTGGATCCAGGCTAAAACACCAAATGTCTCTTTCTAATACACAGGCATCAGTAAACCTCGATCACAAGCCGCAAACCACAGCTTCCCAGAGACGAAAACAGCAACACACAACAGCTGCTAGACACAACTGCATCCACATACACCATGTCAGGCTTAATCAAATAGCACTCGAAGCTATGATACCTGTCATAATTGATATTATGTTTAGACAGAATAATAATGACATTTGTACTAGCTGCCAGACATGGCTGCATCCACGTACACCATATCAGGATTGATCAAATAGCACTCATAGCTGTGATACCTGCTATAATTGATATTAACTATATTTATACAGAATAATGATGACATTTGTACTAAGAGCTTGCTATTATTATTCAACCAGGATATACATGACATTTCTAAATCATACTTTAACTGAAGAAGGCCTTAGTCTCCATGACAGCATTTATTTTCAAAGCAGTCTACTGTTCCTGCTATTATATATGATGTTGTTACATTTGAGTCTGAACTCGGATGGATGGTACCTTGTTGAATTAGTTGATTAATTACTTAAATTATTCTAAGTAAAAACAATGCAAAATGAACAAGATAAGTATTCACTGAGTTCAAGAAGGGGAGTAGAAACTTCTATGTTTATACTATATGTTGCTTTGTTTGGATTATATATAATGTAAATAGTAACCCATGTCAACCTACCTTTGTTTCTGAAGAATTACTGGACTTTTTGAACATGCTGAATAAATCTTTACTGTTGCTCAGTTGTTTAAAAACCCTCCTTTTTTTTAAATAAAAATGGATGACAAGTGATGTACCATATCAGTTGATACTTTGAGAGATGTAGTTGTAAGAGTTATTTTTTTTGGGACAGCTGTCTTCAAATCATTTTTTTTTTGTTTCTTCTTTCTAGCATCAGTCCAATGATTTGTTTACTTTATTCTTTTAAGAGTAGGGGCCATCCATTCCATTTTTTCTGGGACAGACACTATTTTTTTTTTTATGAAAATAGTAGCTTCTTCTAAGTCATTAAAGGTTTTCATCTCATTGGCAAAAAGTATTTTTATCTTGGCTGGAAAGGCCAACTGTGCTTTAATATTGTTTTGTTTCAACAGTTTTATTATTGGCCAGACTTTTTCCTTTGTTCTAGTATTCTGGAAGAATAATCATTGTCAAACCTTATCAGGCTTTGATTGTATTTTAAGAGTGATTTTCTCCAAGCAGATTTTAATATTAGTTCATTGTCCAGACATGAAAGAAATTTTATAACTATGGATCTAGGTGGAGTATTTGTTGAGTTAGAAGAAGGTTTCCTCAGTGCTCTTATGCACCCTTTCAAACCCAAATGCAAGTCGCTCTTTCAAGTCTAAAAATTCAGGAATCCAGGTTAAGAATGAAATAATGTCTTCTCTTTCATTGTTTTCAGGCAGACCAAAGATCCTTTTGTTGCTCCTTTTCCTGTTCTAAGTCATCAGTTTTGTTAAGCAACCATGTATTCTGTTTAAGCAGAAAATCTTTTTGGAATTCTTACTCTTTGAGTCTCCCTTCAATGTCATTTAGAGAAGTCTCTATATTTGTTATTTTTGTAGGGTGTTGCTGTAATAGATCCTTAAGAGTATCAGTCTATTTTTGAGAATTTAATTTGAGGTTTTCTAAGTCATTTTTAAAGCCATCCATCTTCAAAGATAGTTCCTGTAAGGTAGGTGTCATCAATTGCAGTTCTTTTTTCAAAGCAGCATCTGGATGAGAATTCCTTGAGTTGCTCATATTCAGTGACTCAATACATCTTCAAGTTACTTGACAGGAAATTTTTTGTATATCTCCACCAAAATTGATATTTATGAAGTTTGGTAGTTTATGTATAGATTTCTGACATTTTAAACTTAAAAATAATACAATTTTCCTATATTATTATACTAGTTTATGGAGTTCTCAAAATTCACTGCTGTCAGTTATCCATGTAGGCTCCACCCCCTTAAACTGATTTTGAAAGGAGTGTTGCATGCCAGGCCTTCCAGAAAACAGGTGGCTTCTGTTTGGTGTCTCAGTTTTGTTTTGAGAAAACTAACTCTTGCTTTAGCTTGAACCAGCTTATCAGGCTGATTTGTGACACTTAACATGGAAAACAGTTTTGCTGATTGTTTTGATTTCTGCAAGAAGAATATCTGAGTTGCTGGATCAACCTTATCTCTTTCTCCACAAAGATAGGGTTTCCCTAAGACCTCATCATTCCATTATGCCTAAAGTAGTATCTGAGTTTACTTTGATCTAAGCTATTCATCTACCCTGTTTTCTGTCCAGGACCTAACAGGATTCTTCATTGTCTGGATGTTCACAGACAACTCGGATATTGTTTTGACACATTGCTTATGAAGTAGGGAAATAAGGACAACCTGCGTCAGTGCGTACAATTTTGAAATGGTTATCTCATGCTATTAATAAGGGCATTCCAGTCATGGTCAAGGCTCACTGTATCAGGGCCTTGGATTCATCTGTAGCTTTTTTGAAAGTGGTGAATTCTGGAAGTATTTTAGAAGCAGCAACTAGGTCATCTTTGCACACCTTAATAAGGAACTAGAAGCTAGATCTCATCTCTGGGTCTAGAGCAGACTTTGATAGGACCATTCTCCAACAGCCCCTGGACCCACATCCTTCCTCCCCCTAGTCAGTATAAGCTGTGGTAGTCTTCCCATACAGCTAAGGCTACTGCAGCAGTGATCAAATGATGAACATAGAACATTTGTGTAAATAAACATACCATATCAGTAGATATTCAAATGATCACTGCTACAGTAGCCTGTCCTTCCTTATTCCCCCTTATTTTTGTACGTTTTTGTTACCAGGGTGAGAACTTTCATTTTTGTTTTCCTAGCATTGACCTCTTTCAGGGCTGTTTCCTCTCAGATGGCACAAAAGCTCTGAAAGGCTTGGAGCCCAAACCGGTGTATTTCTTCAGCACTGCACGGGCTGGTAACAGTTTGGGTGCATGGAAGCTGCCCTTAAAAGCTGGCTGGCTGTTATATCCTTGACAGGATATAACCCATATAGCCAAGGCTACTGAAGCAGAAATCATTCAAACAGCTGCTGTCATGGTAAGTTTACTTATACAACTGTACTTTCTCTAAGGTGTCTCCCACAAAGAAGCTCAAAAAAGACTAAATGTGGCAAATGTTTGAGGAACCTCACAAATGGCAAACAGAGGAGGTGTGGCAGTAGTTGGTCTTACTTATTTGCATCCTCTTCTACCACCTTCCTCAACCTGGATTTTAGCATCCTATTATTTATTTCTGTAGGCCACCAGTTTGTGAATGGTGTACAGAAGTTATGAGTTGCTTCACATTAGTTTTGACATTGTTGATGGATAATGTTTGATATAAAAAGGGTTTCCCTGGTCTTTAAGGATTTCCTTTATATGTCTACTGAAGAGGACCAACTCACTCTCTGTAGCCTTAGAATTAGCTATCTAAACAGGGATTGCTTCAATTTATTTGTTTGCTTAATCCATTTTGACCAAAATATACTGATACCCAATACTGGACTTGGTTAAACAGCCCATAATATCCATGGCAATCCTCTTGAAAAAGACTGCCTGTGGTGGGAATATGTATCAACCAGCTCTTAAAGCCAAGCTTTAAAGCCATCCTTTGTCACTGACAGCACCTTGTGCAAGAGTTTTCTATCTCTTACATCATCCTGCCAGTAGACCCTGTCAAAAATCAGGCTTTAGTTTTGTCCCTGCCCTAATGTCGTCCCACAAAATGGCTGTGTGACAGTTTTATTACTGGCTAACTGGCTTTGGTATTAGCACTTGGTGTCCCATTTCTTCCCTTTCCTATATATGGCAAATCATTTCACAGCTCAAAATAGAGGCATGGTGGAGAAGAGGATGTGGTGGATTCTTCCCCTACCACCCTGGATCTGCAAAGAGTTGTATCCTCCCATTCAGCTTTCTTAAAGTTCTGTCTGCTCAGTCACAGATCAAACAGCTTAGACTTCTCCTTTCTAGTGGCCTGTCAAGAAGTAGTGGGCTATGCTACTTCTCCTGCTAAGATTAAAACAAGAGGTCTCAGCATTCCATTCTTCTCCCAAGAATGGTAACGTCCCCAATAATAAGAGAAGCCATTTGCCTGCTCCTTCTGCTGATTAGGATCTTTATCTGAGGCTTGGAAAGCAACACCTTTCATTTTTTTTTTTACATTGCCATCATGGTATGACTTTGCAGGAATTGCCTCCTTTTTCATTTGTCTCTCCCTTGGGGTTCCTCCCCTCACTGGACTAGGTTTGGGACGGGCTAATCTGTTGCTTCCTTCTCTAGGGTAGTGTCTGTCTTAGTCTCTTCTATGAATCCAGTTTTCACTGGTGTCAATTTTTAGTAGCTAATGGAGGTTGTAGGGTTCTCTTCACCCCATATATATCCCATAATTTTACTCCCTGTGGGATGATCAACATTATCCCTAAACTCTACCTCCCATTAGTTCAGTTAATGGAAACATTGGTGAGTTCTGTTACAGTAGTGTGGAAAGGGGGCATGGGGTTCATCAGACTTTTTGGCCTTAGACGGCATCTCCCTAGAGTGGGAAAAGTCTTTAACAATCAGGTCATGCATAAGGTATGATATTACTGCCACAGGCTGTATTTTTCTAAATGCTGTTTAGATTTTTGCTGGGACTGTTGTCCACCTCTTCTTATCTCCTTGAGTACACTCAACATCTACAGGTAAACAGCTTCCTATTTACAAATTAACTGCCCCTTAATGAGGGTTATCATATTACCAGAATCTGTAAGTCCTTCTACTTCTTTCTCATCTATCAACACTGGGCAGTTTATGAGCTTAGTGGTGGCACAGTAACAAAATACATTCTCTACAAATCTAGCAGTAGTTCTATCACATTTCATTGATTCTAAACTATTTATGGTTTATCAACATTTTTGCTACTGGCATCAGACATATTCATTTTCTTCATTAGTACAGAGCTTTGCTCAGATTTAAAATGCAAAATATTCTTAAATGCTTCCTTTGATTTAAACATAGTTTTGTTAGTTACTTTAGGAAACTTATATACAGATGTTATTCATAGCTTATTACTCTCTCAACAAGTGATGCAAGACTCTGGTCGGGGTAACACATCAGTTGTCACCATCTCTCTCGAGTCAGTGCCACTCTTCTACCTTCTTTGACAGACATGCCTGAATGTCAGAAATCGTCTTGTGCAGTTCATCCATCTCTTTGATTGATGTTCTCATTTCCTCTTGCCTTCTTCTTGACTCTCACAAATCTTCTTCACCAAATCATCATCTGCATTCAAGCATGTGTGCCTGAATCACTGTATTCTGTTTTCTTTGACCTTCTCTGCAATAAGAGCTACTTTGGCTTTAACTTTAATGTCAACATTTCTCCAGCTGTCTCACAGTATACATCTTATCAACCATTCAGGACACTTCATTTCCTTCCCCTGAAGCTTCCTCAGCTGCTCTGCCTCCACTTTCCAGGTTTTTGTACCATACAAGAGTACTGGTCTCACCACTGCTTTGTACACCTTACTTTTCAGCTTCTTTGGCATTCATCTGTAACATACTACCTCTGACACTCTATTCCAGTTGGCTGCAGACCTTCTGATTATAGTTCACAGGTAGTTACTAGGCTTAGACCAGAGTGAAAACGGATTTGCAACTATCATTATATGTAAAAATAAAATTGAGAGCTCTTTCATCAAGCGTACATCGAAGACTTCCTCAGAAATGATCCCATACCAATTAACAAACATTTAAAAAATCCTCTGGGCTCAGTCACATGTTGATAAACAACCAATATAATACTGGATCATTCTCTTAAAAGAGCAGTAACATCCCTGCCACTCAGTACAACTCTAAGCAATTGATTTACCAGAAGAGAAACCCTATGAAAACATACAAATATGAATATAAAATACACAAAAAGTATCTTGAAATATTTAGTTAATGAAAAACAAAACAATACATATAAGTTAGTAAATAGAGTCGACACCATTGTTAAAAGTCTAAACAGCATATGCTTGTGGTTTTAAAATACTAAGGACAGCATTCAGTCTGATCTGCCATTTCAGTTTTTGGGCTTCTATCAGGTTAGCAATAATCACAATGCACTTTATAAACATGTATTGAAAAATCCAGAGCACAGCTTTGAATTTCTAGGGCTCAACAACGTAATAAAAAATCCCAGGGGGGGGCTCCATGGTTTGACTTGATACAAGCCCAAGAACTGAAATGGCAGATCAGATTAAACGCTTACTCACACCTAGGTCTTAATGACAGAGTTTCTGTTCTTAATATTTTAAAACTGCAATCATATGCAGCTTTGTTGATCTGTCCCCTCCAACCAATAGTATGAACAACAGTGGGCTTAGAGATGAGCACTGTTCAGACTTGTGCCAGTTGGTCATTGTAGGTAGCCTACACTAATTCTACCATTGTTTCTAGAATTCAAGCCATCACAGGTCTGCCCAAATCAGTTTGTTTGTGACCTTGTCATATGCTTTCTCTAAGTCGAGGAATGTCCATTTTAACTCTTCTCATCTCTGCCTTCTCCTCTATCTGTCGATACAAAGATCAGGTCAGTTCTGGTGCTTCCTGATCTGAATCCAAACTGCTCATGTCCCATCTTACTTTTTACTGATATGCACATTTATTTATCACTCACCCTCTCCCACACTTCATGCAGTGTGACAGGAGTTTATTACCTCTGTACTGCCCACAGTTGTGAATGTCCCTTTTGTTGTTGTACACTGGCACAAGAATGCTTATTCTCCAGTCATGGGGTACACTTTTCTTTCAATACAGTTTTGAACACCCTGAAAAGACATTTTATCCCTAATTCACCCAATATCTTTATCATATCTGCTGTAATCTCATTTGAGACAGTTTTTACTGACTTTCCTGTGTGACACATTCATTTCTTAAATTTTCTTTCATTAAATCCATCGTTGCCTATTTTCATCCATTCAAACATGTGTGGTTGTTGGATATGAGGGATCCAACCTTGGCACTGATTTCGAATTTTCTTTGATCCAGAGCTCTGACTCTTCCTCTCCCCATAATTCCCTAGGTTATACCTCAGACGCTTTGATCGAGTTTGCCACTGAAACAGTACAGATGTGCACAAGAGCTTTTCGTAGCAGTGCATTCTAATATTAATATTATCTTCTTGCTACAACTCCTGTCCTACCATAAGAGTTTTGCTCTCACCATTTTCTGTATTCAGTGATTAGAGGTAGATTTCAAGTCACTGTTTTTTCTTTTTCTATCTTAGTATAGTTAGTCTTTAAGGCCTTTGGCCTTTTTTCTCTTTTCTCTCTCTCTCTCTCTCTCTGTATATATATATATATATATATATATATATATATATATATATATATATATATATAGATCTAGGACTATTGAAAGAAAGTTCAGTAGTCCAAATCTACAATCACCGAACACACTTTTAATGAAAGCACTTTCACCGAAAAAGTGCTTTCGTTAGTGTGTTAAAAAAACATTACATTTACGTTTTTGCAGAGGGGCAAGCCCCCCTGCACCCCCCACACCCCCCTACTTTTATATTCTCACTCGGAGGTCGCACAACAGTGGGGAAAGGGGAATTTTCCCTTATCCCCACTGTAGTGTGATCTCCGCAACAGGCATACTTACGCGAAAGTGCTTCTTCGGTAAAAAGCAGTTCCGCGTAAGTATGCCCGGTCGTTTCACATTCGATGAAACGGCCGCTCAGACATTGGTCCTAGACCCATATATATATATATATATATATATATATATATATATATATATATATATATATATATATATATATAAATATATGTATGGATGTGTGTGTGTGTGTGTGTGTGTATATATATATATATATATATATATATATATTTTTTTTTTCCCTCTAACGTTTCCTGTAGCATTTTTCAGGATGTCGGAATCAACAGGGTTTAAAAAGTGTTCAGAGTGTGGGCACAAACTTCCTGTGCAAGACCCACACCCCAAGCATGTGTATTGTCTTGGTGTAGCACACCATGATGTTGAATGCCAGTGTTCTGCATCTTTCAGTGCCAGGTCCCTCCAAACTAGAAGGGACAAGCTGGTTTTAAAAAGGCTCCTTCTAGTACAGACAGGGGCTACCCCATCACCATCTTCTCCTTTGAGATGAGACAGGCCTAAGACTAATGCTCCAGAGAGGGAAAAAGATAAGTACATACAGGATAAGAGAGAAAAAGAAAAAAAAATGGAGCATACTTTCACCCAAGACATCAAAGATAAGGTCTCTTGAACAGGCAACCTCAGTCGGCCCTGATCCCAAGGTTCCTAGAAGGCCATAACCTACACAGACTCTGGACCAATCTCCTCCCTACACCATCTACTCATGAGGACTGGTGAGTTCCAGACTGCATCAACCGTTTTACAGGAACAAATGTACTCATGACCATATTCGGTAGCGTCATCCACTCGAATGTCTAGAAGTCTTATGGAGCTCATTGTTAATAGGATAGTGAAGAAGTTTTTGAAGAGACATATACAGCTTGGGGTTATCCCAGTATCATCTCCTGGGAAGGTACCGGAGTGCAGGACAACTTACCCTCCCTTGCAGGAATGTGTACCAACTCACTTTCGGGTTTGGGATTATTGAAACCATCTAGAACCAGAGAACCCTTGTCAGTGCCAGAGCTGTTTATGTCCTCAACATTGACTGTGTCCCTATCAATCTTGACACCGTTGCCTTCAGACCAAGATGAAACTCGGAACAGAAACTTTGGGGATGAGTTCCGGGGGGGGGGGGTGAGTCGACACCAAGGTTTTCAGTGCCATCTCTTTGCCTCAGTGCTTCAGCTCTGTGAGATCTTCCTCACTTCTTCAGAATGGAGGGACTCTTCTATCCCATTGGAAGACTAAACTTTCAAGGCTTTTGAAGGGGTTTTGGCAGATACCAAAGACAAGGTGGCTTCAGCTAGTTTAGCTCCACCCAAACCAGATATGCAGTCTGTGTGTTCCCCTCTACATCCTATCCGACAGGGACAGACAGTACCAATGGCTTCTGAAGAAATTTGCTTTGTTGGCTCCCCATTCTATTCTGACCCCTCTAATGCTCCTGTAGAGAGTGGTCCCAGAAAAAGGACATGCGTATGGAAGCATCTGGACTCTTCACTAGAGTCTTTCACCAATGATATTGACTCGGAGGAAAGGGAGGGTTCCCCTTACATTCTCTCTGAAGATGCCACCTTTGGGTACATTCTAGAATTATAAAACAGAGAGTGATGGTCATCCCAAGACCCTTCACCACATGATTCAGTATTTCTGGAGGCTTTTGGCACCAGACCAACATTGTCCTGGGTGGTACCACCCATTGACCCTGTTATAAATCTTATGGCTCAACGGGCAAGGAAAAACCCCGATGTGGTGGAACCCATACCTAAGAAGGCCAACAAAATCTTATCAGCATCAACAGATCTGAAGCACTGGAGTAAAGGCCTACCAGTAAATGCTGTGGTGGTGACAGCAACAGTCACCAAGAAGGAGCTGTTGGAAGAAAGCTCATCCTCCTAATAGGGACTCTAGGGTGATGGACAGATTTGGAAGGCAGACCTGTACATCAGAGACTTTTGCCCTCAGATTACTGGACTGCCCACTTAACAAGGTTCCCAAAATACTTGACTAAAGAGATTACCAAGTCTCTCTCGGGGGTGCTGCTAACAGATGTTCAGAAAACAGTGGACTCCTGGCTTTCCACCCTTCAGTCTTCTTCTAATATGGCCATGCATCTGCTCTCTCATGCAACTGATGGTACAGCCAGAGCAGCAGGCACCGGCATCACCATGCACTACCACATCTGTATGTGACTGTGTGACTTTGCAGAAGATTTTAAGTCATCTTTCATTAATGCCTGTTAAAATGGTTCCACCTTGTTTCGACCTAAAGTCAAGAATGCACTCACCAGGAGTCAAGAAGATGGCAAGAATCTTTCTGTCTCTCTGCAGTGGAGTACTCTTCTCTGCCCCACAAAGAACATTCTGTAGAAACCAGAGAATGGAGAAGAATATTTGGTTCCGCAAATCACAGAGTACTTTCCATGACTCCCTAGGTGACAGGTCTTCCTGTGGCAGAGGGGAAGGCAGTTTTAACAGATGATGCCCAAGAGGCAGAGGTGGACCTCAAAATCAAGGCCTTTGTGGTCCATTTAACAAGAAAGCCTTTTAGCAGTCCTGAATGGTTGCCCAACTGCTGCACTCTGGAGACAGTCAAGGGGTGTATTTTCTTGCACCCTCAAGCCTGGCACAAAATAGCTTCAGATTCATGGGTGCTAAGAATAATATCTAGAGGCTATTCAATTACCTGTTTTCTCCCACCTCAGAAAAATAAGGAATCCCTGATGTTCCACCCAATCAGTGGGAGTTAGCAGCCATAGAAATTTCAAAGCTGCTAGGAAAAAAGAATAATCCAACTGGTCTCCACAACCAGTTAGAATCCGGATTCGATTCCAAGCTCTTTTTAGTACCAAAAAACACTGAGGACAGTCACGTAATCCAGTTTGTAAAAAAAAAAAAAAAAATTTCCAGATGGTCACAGTTCAGTCCACTTTGCCTGTTCTGTGGAAGGACGATTGGATGTGCTGTGCAGGTCTCCAGGATGCCTGCTATCACATCACAATAGTGAAGCACTCCAGAAGTTTTCTCCACTTCTGGCAGGAAGCTAGTCATTTTCAATTCAGTCTCATCACAACCCCCGGGGTGTTCACCAAAATCATGGCAGTAGTAGTTGTGCACTTGCGCCTACTGGGGATCCAAGTCTTACTGTATGTAGATGACTGTCTCCTAACTGCCTCCATGGAGAATCACTTACTCATGCACCAGGACCAAGTACTCTGGTTGCTTCTGAATTTAGGAATCTCAGTAAACTACCAAAATGTCAACTGACTCCATCTCATAGTGTAGAATTCATAGGATGCCACCTGAAAACCAAACTTCAAATACTTAGCTTCCCCCAGTCCAGGTTCCAGTTACTTCATCTAACAGCTCTTCAGGTTCTGCACCACCCAACAACACCAGCAAGGTTAATCCTACAGTTGTTGGGTCTCATGGCATCTATGATTTTGAAAATTCTATTAGTAAGATTGTTCATGAGGGTGCTGCAGTGGACATTAGCAGTGCATTGGTTTCAGTCTAGTCATCCTCTGCATGCAAAAATATGAATTATGCAAGTCTGCAAAAAACACATTGTTTGATGGATAACGTCTCCATCTGTGACTGAGGGTCATCCTTTTCAGACAGATTCATCAATGGCAAAAATGATTACAGACACATCCCTTCTGGGGGGTGGGGCATTTTGAAGGGATAATGGTCTGAGGTACATAGCAACAGAGGCCAATCTTCACATCATTGTCTTGGAGCTGAGAGCAGTCCTGCTAGCATTGCAGGCACTTCAGGACTTACTCCCCAAGGGTGTGATATCCATACAGACGGACAACACGACTCTTGTGTGGTACATCAGCAAACAGGGAGGAATCCAATCTTATCCTCTTTGTTGAGAAGCCATAAGGGTTTGACAATGGGCGATGTCTTTGTATTGCTTTCTGATAGTAATGCACATTCCAGAGACCTCCAATGTACTTGCAGTCAAATTGAGCAGAGCAGTGCTGAAGTCTCATGAGTGGTCCCTCAGTAATAAAGTGATGCAAACAATTTTCAAATTTGCTACAAACTCTTTGCCTCCTACTTAAACAAGCAAATGCATCAGGTATTTTGCCCTGATCCCTCCAGAGGGAGAGTCACCAAGAGATGCAGTGGTCCACAACTGGCCCCAGGTCTCCTGTATGCATTCCTCCATCTACAAATGATGAACATACTCATAAATAAAGCAAGACAGTACAAGGTTAGAGTAATCCTCATTGCTACCTTTTGGCCCCGACAGACATGGTTCCTCTACCTATGGCCTCTTCTAGTACATCCCTCATGGATGTTTGAACATTATCCAGATCTAATAACTCACCCATCTGGATAGCCTGCTCTGGACCAAAAGTCCATGAAATTAACTGCATGGTTCCTCCAGATTTACTTATAGCTAGAAATGCCAGGCTTCCCCTTGTAGTAGTCAGTATTCTTCCTGCTTCACAGAAACTGTCAGCTAGGAAAGTTTACCAAATTAAGTGGAACAGATTTTCAGATGGGGCCTACTCCAAAGGTCTGGACCCCTTTTCAGCACCAATTCCTTTATTACTTGAGTTTTTGTCTGATCAGTTTGACAAAGGCTACAGTATTGCAGCTATTAAGGTACAGTTGGTGGCTATTTCCAAATTTCATGTTGGATGTAATATGTCGATTACACCTCTCAAGATCTAAAAAGACTTCCTCAAAGGCACTTTACTGCTGAGACCTCCCATTAGAGACCTGGCACCCCAACTGGACATCACCATTATGTTGCAAGCTTTTACCAGGCTCTTTTTAAACCCACTAGCACAGTAAACTTAAAATTTCTTACATGGAGAACAATTTTCCTAATCGCAGTAACATCAGCCAGATGGATTTCTGAACTGCAAGCCTTCTGCTCAAAGCCCCCTTATCTGATTTTTCACAAAGACAGGTTTTCCCTTCGAACCAACACATCCTTCATTCCTAAGGTGGCATCCAGCACTAATTTAACCTGTCTTCTTTCCAAGGTACTCAAACAAAGGAGGATACATTTGTTTAATAATCGCAGACAACTCATATTCTGTTTTTCACACAACAAATGCCTTCAGAAAGAGTGATCAGGTATTCATTGCCAAACCAAAATTGGAAAGGCAGCTTCTAATGTAACCTTATCCAGATGGCATTTCCTTTGTATATCATAAGAAAAACTTACCTTTACCAGATAAACCAAAAGCACATTCAACAAGAGCAGTTTCTCCTTTGATAGCCTTCAACAGTGGTTTAGCCATTGATGACATCTGTGCAACGGCCACATGGACAACTGTACATACCTTTGTGTCTCACTATAAGTTGGACACACAATCAAGATCACATTTATCTTTTGGTTCCACCATACTCAGAAATGTCCTTCCCTGACACCACCCAGTCTGATAGCCTGGGCGTCTACTCAAATGGACAAAAATAGGCAACATTGGATACAAAATTTGTATAATTAACATAACATTAGATCCATGTTGTGTGATTTTTGTCTGCTTCAAACTCACCCCTCGTATCCCATTCCAAATTGTCACCTATGGCTCCTAGATGATTGAGTGGTTGTTATTTCTTATATGTACACAGTTTGACTAGACTGAAATACTTTTTATCAACTGTTGCTGATCACCAAGTTTATGATTTTCTCTCTAGCAAACCGTTCTCTTTCTTTAGGTACATTTTGCTTATGTATTTCAGACTACTAGAGGCAAATTCGATTTGAGCATACACCCTAGGGAATAATGGGTAGGGGAGGAGTCAGTTTAACCATAAGCTGACAATGTGCTGAAGCTATTATAGCTGTGACCTCACCATTTTGCTTTCACAATAAGTCCATTCATGAAACATGATTGTTTGCGTTTCTACAGTGATCCCTATATTTGCAAGTAGGTGGCATTTTGCTTTTTCATAATCCTTATAGTTAGTGCACTTCATAGCCATACAAGCACAAAGGGAATCTCTAGTGAGTTGGTCAACCATTTTCTGAGCCCATTTGTTACAGTTTCCTTGTTTGACTGTAGACTTCTGGTTTTCTTCATGAATGGGGGGCTTCAAGTGCACTGTAGCTTGAGGTGTAGCCATAGACTTGTCTAACACTACTATGCCTCTGGCAGAGGCAGCTGTAACCTGAAGTTGTTCTGTCGTAGCCCTTCTGCATCTGACTGGATGGACCTACATATGAACTGTGATTTAAGACTACTGCCTCAATTACAGTTTAAATGGATCATATGAATTAGATTCAAACCCCTAAAGATGTCACAGTTGTACTTCTTGACCGTGGCATAATTGCCATCCACATGCATTCCCTTTCAGTACCAAAGATCATGCACATAACAGCTTCAAGGGATTTGTAAAACCTGAAGTTAATGCCTGTGGTATCCACCAGTGTGATTTGTAAAGCAGCTGATGCCTTTGGGTATTTCTCAAAAACAGCTTTACTAATACAAAGTAGTATTCTAGGTTGACTTCACCCCTCAAAAGCAAATGGTTATGTCAGTTTATTGAAGGTAAAACTCTTTGAAGTCCATGCACAACTCAAAGTCTTTTATATGCCACTCACTCCAGGGTTTTCTTTGCAACAAATAAAAGCTTTTATGGTCTCATATTAAAAGAATGTCACAGTACATTGGTGCTGAATAAAAAAATAAATAAATAAATATAGTCTTTACTTCCATGTCGGGCGGCCACGGTGGTGCAGTGGTTAGCATTGCTGCCTCACAGCAAGAGGTTCTCCGGTTCGATCCTCGGCTGGGGTGCCTTCTGTGCGGAGTCTGCATGTCCTCCCTGTGGTTGCGTGGGTTTCCTCCGGGTGCTCCGGTTTCCTCCCACATCCCAAAGACATGCTGCAGGTGGATTGGACACTCTAAATTGGCCCTAGGTGTGCGTGTGAGTGTGCCTTCTGTGGAAGGTTGGGCGCCGGGCTGGCAACTCGACACCGTAAAACTCCACTGCCATTCAATGTGCAGACAAGGTGATCCGCTGTGGCGACCCCTAACCGGGAAAAGCCGAAAGAAGAAGAAGAAGTCTTTACTTCCATGTCAGACATAAATATCATCAGGACTTTGCTTTAGTGAAGTGATCCTTCTGACAAGTCACCTTCAGAGTCGATACTCTGATCTCCACTCACAAATTCAGCCAGACTCCTTCAGAGTCTTGTTCTTTACTTCCTTGTCTCTTTCTTGTTTTGTCTTAAATATTTCTTACCTTGTCTAATGTGCTATTTCTCATGTTACTGTTCGCATACTCTGTTATAGCTGATGTCTGTCTTGTACATTCCAGGTTATTTCACCCTTGAGGAAGTGGACTTAGTAATTAGTACAGTATATATGACAGTACTGGTGTTCAATTTCAGAAAATCACAATTTTTATAGTCATGCCAAGTTAAACATCTGGAAAAAAAATCACATTTTCATATACATTTCTTATTGTACACCAGAAAAATTTATTTGCCTATTCATTTCACGGGGAAAAGACCATGCTGTATGTATATAATGTATATATGTGTGTGTGTGTGTGTGTGTGTGTGTGTGTGTATATATATATATATATATATATACATATATATACATATATATATATTCACAGGGAAACCACCATATATATGTGTGTGTGTGTGTGTGTGTATGTATGTATACACACACACACATATGTATGTATGTGTGGATATTTATGGGACTAAAATGCAAATAAATGCATATATGTATTCTTAAGGCTGTATATAAAATATGTGTGTGTATAAAAGCATGCTGCCACATATTTGTCTGTATGTGAATGTATGTATATGGCACGTAGTAAAGGAGGAGAAAGAAATGCTGCTGCAGAACATTTGATATCTACAGAGAAAAATTAAACATGAAAAAGTACAGCAACTGTTTAGGCAAAAGGTAATTTTCTGAATGGTTTGTTGTGTTCCTAATGAATATTGTAATAAAAGCAGCTATTTTCTTGCAGGGATTTTATAATTGATGGTCTCTCAGTTGAAAGAAACCATATCCTTGTAAGAATGAATCTTGTTGGAGGACCTTCGGAACGGATTCTGCCACCTAGAGCATTACAGAAAGTAAGCCAAAAATAATAGTAATAATTATATTCAGAATTATTTTGATTTTGCATCATCAAGCTATTTTATTCTTATGACGTATAGCATTGAGGAAACAATTGTTTAACTTTTTATGATGGATATTTAAGTAGAATGTTATTATTCTTGCCACATGTAATTTTGGAACCACATTATTGTCATATAGAGTTGTCCTTTTGTCTTATGCTTTCCTAAAATGTATTTTACAGTATTAAATGCCCACATATGTTGTCAGTATGCTCATAGTACAGCATCTAGTAAGCAGGTTCCTTTGTTAAGGATTACACTCATCTACAAACTGTTATACTGACACAGGTGAGAAAGAAAATA